>NC_036446.1:29976743-30264243 GCF_002775205.1 Xiphophorus maculatus | reverse complement strand
TTCGTGATAAACAGCCATTTTGTGTTTCTGAAGCTGGATTCTTTTATCCTTTTGACTTTCACACACTCTTTCCAATTCAATTAAGGAGAGCATGTCTTTCCTCTCAATGTCACGAAGTAGTTTTTTCTGCTGCTGTTTAAATTGTATCTGGGAATCCCAGGAATCAGTCAGAGACTTGATGGCTGCAGCTTTTTTCTCTTTCTCCAGCTTTACACGCATTTGCTCTGCAGCTTCCCGATGTTTCATTTCTTTTAATAACTTTTCCTCCATAAAAGCCCTTTTCATATCTTCTTCCCTCTTTATAAGAGACAGTTGGTCGTACACTATTTGTTTACGGATTTCGCGACATCTGTCCTTATCAGGAATGTCGGAGTCACTGTCATAATCTAGAAAGTCTGATTCATAATGAACATCTCTTCCTTGTTCAGTGACACCGTGATGCATTTCCCACTGCATTATGTCTGGGTTGTCCATATTTTTTTTAGTCTCGTCCTGTAACTCGTCTGATCCGGGAAGCCTTTCAGCCCTGTCCATTTCCCTCTTCTTTTGCTGGTTATATTGATATATGAATGACATGTCAATTTGATGCCGTCTGTCTGACTCCATTATGGCAGCCATTTGTTGCCTTTCAATTCCAGCTCTTTCCTTCTTCTTTTGTTGTTTATCTTGAATCTGAGCATCCAATGTGTCAATCAGAGACTTTCTCAAATTGGCTTTCTTTTCTCTCTCTTGTTCTTCTCGTAACTTTTGTCCTAGCTGCTGCTTAGCCCTCTCTTCGCATCGCTTTTCCTCCAAAAGAGCAAAGTTTGCAGCTTCTTTCCTCTTTAGATCCTCCAGATTGTCATATACAATCTTCTTACATTCCTCTAGAGAACTGAGCTTTTCACAAAGTCTCATCTCACTCATGTGTTTTCTACAGTCTGATTCAAATTGAACATCTTCCTTTTGCTCACTAATACTCTGATAGGTCTCCCTCTGCATTGTGACTTGGTATTTGGTATTTTGCTCAGTCTCATTCTGTTTGAAGAATTTCTGGTCTTTCCCCTTATGTCTCCTCATCTCAAGTTCTTGAATTTGACGCAACCTGTCTGCTTCCATTATGGCAGCCATTTGTTGCCTTTCAATCTGGTCCATCTCCATCTTCTTCTGCCGTTTATATTCAACTTGACCATCCCATGCATCAGTCAAAAACTTTTGCATTCCAACTTTCTTTTCCCTCTCCTGTTTGTCAAGTAATTTTTGGGTAAGCTCTTGCTTGGCCATTTCTTTATAAAACCTTTCCTTCTCTATTGCGTATTTGGCAGCTTCTCTTCTCTTAATTTCTTCCAGATTTTGATAGGTCATCTTCTGACATCTGACTTGAAATTTTGCCCTTTCAGGAAACCTTTTCTCCCCCTCGTGATGTAAATTTTTTGACTGAATGCCTTCACTAACCCTCTTATATTTTTGCCTTTGCATTATGACTTGGTCATCTGCATTTTCAGTAACATGTTTGACAAGTTTCTCTTCTTTTCTACATGACAAAGGTTTTTTAAACTGCTCATGTTTGTCTTTTCCTGAAAACTCGGTGGATTTACCTGTGGACAAGTAGAGAGGTCTTTGTCTCCCAGCTGGACACCATATTTTTGCTTCCTGTCTTTTAGTTTCCTCCATTCTCCTCTTCTTCTTCTTTTTACTTTCAGCTCGGGCATCCCGTGCATTAGATTTTTGCATTGCAGCTCTCTTTTCCCTCTCTTCTCTATCTTGTACAAAAGTAACTTTTGGGCAAAACTCCTGCTCTTCCGTTTCTTCATGTTGCTGTTCCAATAGAGCTCTGTTGGCAGCTTTTTTCTTCCTCATAGCTTCTAGCTTGTCTTGCAAAATATTTTTATATTTGTCATACCATCTCCACGGGCCCTCCTTGCTGGCAATCTGAGGTGTTTCAGTACCTGGTTCACTTGTACCTTGTACCTTTTCACCCTTTTCGGGATCTCTCTTGTTCTCGAGAGTGCCACAGTCTGAATTATTGGGAGGAGAGCTGAAATTTTGGGGACTGCTGACCACATTGTTTAAAACACTAGTTTGTTCTTGATTTTCCAAACTGCCGCTCAGATCTTCAGATGGCTGTGTCTTCTTTGTCCTTAGCAAAGGGATGAGCCTCTTGGGTAATCGACAGAAATCCATCTTCTGTTTCTTTCTCACGGTGGGAAAAATACTGTTCACTGTAAGTAAGTCTAGGAAAAGTAAGTTTGGTGCTACACCTCTGGTGCTAGAACACAAGTAACAAGGTGTTAAAAAGCTGAGGTGCTTGAGAGCTGATCATAGGATCTATGACACAATAGTGACCCTAGTGATATCATCAGTCAGGTAGAAGTGTAACATTAGTTGCTATAGTAACCAGGAAAAGCTCTGAAGTGATTCACACCTTCTAGTAAAGGAGATGTTTCAAACCATCAAAACATTTCCAAATAAATTCATTCATATTAAGACAAATTAAACTTTTCCCAACAATTTAGACCAGCTTCAGCCAATGTGGCTGTAATTTAAATAGGCTTAACAATGTGCAAAACACAATCACCTGGTTTCCCATTAAATCTGCTCAACACTGTTTTCCTCATCAAAACGTGTTTGAGGAACTCAGGTTAAACTTTGGCCGTTCCATTCTTCACTTCATTTGTCTTATTTACATTACTTACCTTCGTTTAAACCGGGGCTCGGCAACCCGCGGCTCCAGAGCCGCATGTGGCTCTTTAGCGCTGCCCTAGTGGCTCCCAGGAGCTTTTACACAAATGTATGAAATTTGAAAAAGATGGGGGTGGGAAATATACTTTTTGTTTTGATATGATTTCTGTAGGAGGGCAAACACGACACAAACATTCTTAACATTTTCCAATGATATAAAAATGTGTGGAATAAATATAGAATTTAAACATTTCCGTCAACAAAGATTTACGTCAAAACCCTGTGACACGTTTCTTTCAGCTGGGCGGGGAGAGAGGCAGGTGGATGTTGTAAACAAACTGACGGGCATTGATGGCATAGTTACTTTGAAAAACTAACTTTAACCGGATTACTGATTACTCCTTGAAAAAGTAACTTAGTTAGATTACCGATTACTTGATTTGGAAAGTAACTAAGTTAAATTAAAAGTAACGTTTTTAGTTACTTTCAGCAGCTGCTAACAACAACGCTCCACCACCCGTGAAAATTACATTGATCTTTGCCAATACTTAATTGTAAACTATTGTTTAATGCTAACATCAACAATGTGTCTCCACTTGTAAGGTTGAACTGAAGGGGAGATTGTTTAATGGTTACAACAGTACAAATAAAACTTTAGTAATTTGTGCGTGTTTTTGTGTGGTCCAGTATTATCTGGAAAACTAGGACTTTAGACCCCGCCCTGCCCTCCGGCCCTGCGTTTGGTGTCGGAGCGCAGTGCACAGCGCTCCTCCTGCGGCTCCACAATTCAGATGGCTGCTGCACAGATTTATGACACTTATCTTAATATTAATAATTATAATGCCGTTTAGTCACACAACTTTACGGACTCGTTCATTCGTGGTTGTTTTCATGTTTATTGCGCTGTTCATCTTGAACTAGCATCAATCACATGGTTGTATATGTTGGAAGTTCATCAACATGCATGATATAAATTTTTCTACCTGAATTAATTTGCTTTGACTCAATAGTTAAGTACGTTTATAGCTAGAAAATTTACTTTCACGTGCAAAAAACACATTTTTATGAAAAAAACATACTTACCACAGCAACAGCACCAACTTCACCTTCCTGGCAAGGGGAGAATGGGAGGGGCTTGTAAATATAATGGTCACATGACCATAATGTTGTTCCATTGCCTAGATATAAGGGGTGTCTCACATTACCCAATGTCTCACAATACCCCGCTCTCCCCTATTAGTCTCGATGTTCGCAGTTTTCTGGAGCGCCACGCGAAGCTCGACGTCATTCAGAGGTTAAATATATTGACTTGACATTAACAAAGACACAGCGGGACGGATCATCCGGGAAATGATGGACTAAAACTAACTGGATGTCAGACAAATTCTGGGGTTTATGTCTGCTTATTTCCAAGCCCAAAAAGCGCAACCCGTGACTCATTAAATTTTCAAGCGACTTTAGAAAGAACAAAACAAGCCCAAAGCCGCTTATAATAAACGGAATTGGTGACCGAAACTCAAAATAGTTCCTTTTCAGCAACAAAATGCGCATCTCCCTGCATTGTTTACATGTGTGTGGTGGGCCATGGAGAGCAGAGGGGAAAAAAGGAAAATAGCCGAGGAGAGATTCTACGATTCTTAGACCGAATCATTTGCATTCATTGCCAATGCTGAAGGATTACCTGAATGTTTGCTCTGTAGCGAGAAGTTGTCAAATACCAAAAAGAGCACCGTACTTTCCTGACTGTAAGCTGTACCCACAATTTTTTTTCAAAAAAAAGCGGGGGATCACGTGATGCACGCTGCGGAATAGTCGTGTGTTTTTTGTCTTCGCTCTGGATTGAAGTAAATCTATTATTTAAGACAACAACCCACCGTGTGAGCTGAAACATAATCATGTCCAGATGATCAGCCAAAGATGCTGCATGCTGAGCCTGACCAGCATCTCCACTGCAGACAGATGACAAAACCCTAACCAACCCTCATCACAGGTCATGGATGTGTCAGCTGTAATGGAGGAAGAGCTGTCCACCGATTGAAGCCGACAGGTCAAACGGAAAACATCTGGAGTGCAGCCATCCTCCTTCATGAGGTCCTTTTTTTCAAAACCAGAGATGACCTTTACCTTCTCCTGATCAACAGAAACACCACCAGCCTCCACAACGTGGCCCAGGAATCTCACAGACCTCCTGAGAAAGTGACACTTTTTCTGGGCCAGCTTCAAGTTGTTTGCTCTCAGGCTGCACTTCGTTTTGCTGATTTGTTACATTGTTACAGAAAAAAAAGTGTTTCGTACTGGTATTGAGTGGGTTTTTTTTTTACACAGTTTTCTTCATTGTGTGTAACTCTGGGGGGGGTGAATGTAACCTGGTTGTATTTCTCTTTTGTTATAATTACACAAAATGACCTTTTTTTTGTTATTTGTATTATTTCTTATCTGACACCTCTAAAAAATCTGTCATTGTTTTAACCGTGTGACTTTAAGAGTGGAGGCCCCTCCTTTTTATTTCTTCTTCTGTGGTATTGTCTTTAAATTGTTTGCACCCCTTAGCCCCTCCCCTTTTGTCATGTCCTGCGGGAGAGGTGTGTGCTGTTTATTTTTCATCTAAATACATCCAGTTTATTTATAGATCTATTAAGTGAATTTTTGTTACGTACTTCTGTTTTGTGTAGGACTTGGAGCGGGCAGCCTTTATACAACACGGTTGTTTTCTTATGTTGTTCTCGTCAGAATAAATCGAGAAATCACCTTTTTTAAAGACAAACCGTGTCACGGCCTGATCACTTAAAACCAGCACAACGCAGAATGGATCCGGTTACACTTGGATTACTGGAACTAGGTCCTAGATTAATTTGTTTGGTTTCGATGGTCTCCAGCATGTGTGGCAGCTGTCAGGTGAGGAGTACAAAGATAAGTGTGTGATGCCTACAGTCAAGCATGGTGGAGGGAATGCCATGGTCTGGGGCTGCAGGAGTGCAGCAGGTGTTTGGGAGTTACATTTCATGAACTCAAATATGTACTGTGAAATACTGAAGCAGAGTCTGATCCCCTCCCTCTGGAAACTGGGTTGCAGGGCAGCGTTCCAGCATGATAATGACCCCAAACTCACCTTTAAGACGACCACTGCTTTACTGAAGAGGCTGAGGGTGAAGGTGTTGGACTGGCCAAGCATGTCTCCAGACCTAAACCCAACAGAACATCTTTGTGACGTCCTCCAAGCCCAGGAGAGTTAAGGCAGTTTTGGTAAATAATGGTGGCCACACAAAAATATTGACACTTTAGGAACTTTCACTAAGGGGTGTACTCACTTTAGTTGCCAGTAGTTTAGACATTAATGGCTGTATATAGAGTTAGTTTGCAGGAAGAACAAATTTACACAGTTAAGCAGGGTACTTCTAGCAGGAAACATAAGCTTTGTGGAATCTACTGGGCTCTAGGTAATTTACCTCCAGGCTCATACTCAACACTATCGTCCATTTACTTGGCAGTGTTGTGTAAAACTAATGATCTTAATAAGTATGGTTATGACAGTGTTTTACGTCCTCTGCTTCATGACATAAAAACTCTGGAGCAAGATGGAGTTTTCATTCCATTACTTGGTAGATATCTACAATCCAGTTTGTGGTGGCAGATAACTTGGGGGCTCACAGCATTGCAGGTTACAACGAAAGCTTTTCTAGTGGGTATATCTGCCGATTTTGCACGGGAACAAAATCAGACATCCAAACAAAAGAGGTAAAATCAGGTGCGTTGACCCTCAGGACTAAAGAACTCCACGAGTATTTTGTAACCTCAGCTCGGCAAAATAGGGCAAGCTGTTTTGGGGTGAAAAAAAGTTGTCCAATCACCGATGCTCTTGCCCACTTCAGTGCTGAGACAGGTTATCCTCCAGATATTATGCACGATCTGTTTGAAGGCATAGTACAAGTGGAGCTTGCACGGTGTTTGACAGTACTTATATCCAAGAAGTATTTCAGTCTTGAAATCCTCAACAAATCCATCCTGCAGTTCCCTTACAAATGGACCAATAAGAAAAACAGGCCAAATGTGATCCCTAACGGATTTTCAGGTCGGGCAACGATGGGTGAAAATGCCCATGAAAATTGGACTTTAAGACTACTTCCATTTATAATTGGACACCCGGTGCCTGATGTGAAATGGCATGGCAAATACTGTTGGACTTGAAAGATATAGTTGAGCTTGTAGTTGCTCAAACACACACAGGCGAGTCCATTGGCTATCTTGAGGAGAAAATTTCAGAGCACAGACAAAAGTACCAAGAAGTCTTCTCTGATGTGCAACTACTCCCAAAGCATCATTATTTAGAGCACTACCCTCAAATGATCAGGATGTCTGGGCCTCTTGTTGAACTCTGGACTATGCGCTTTGAGGCCAAGCGCAGTTTTTTAAAGCAAGTTGTACGACACATCAATTGCTTTAAAAATGTGTCCCTCTCACTAGCTACTAAGCATCAGCTCATGATTTCATATCACTTGAAATCATCCAGCTTGGAGAAAACAAACCTAGAGGTTACCAATGTCTCAACAGTACCTCTGGATGTTTTGAAACAAGAAATAGCTCAGACTATTGAGAAGAAATTCCCAGGTACAACTGTAGTTCATCTTTCCAAGTGTGTGTCAAACAAAGGTGTTGAATTCAGAATGGGAATGATAGTTACTCATGGGAATACAAGTGGACTTCCTGACTTTGGAGAGATTCTTCAAATTTGTATTGTTTAGGGGAGACTGTGTTTCATAGTGAAAAAGCTTTATGGGTGGTAAAGAGAGCATTTCAGAGCCTTTGAGCTGAGTTGAGGGCAAACCAGAGAAAATGTTCTGTTGGAACTTTGTGAACTGGCCGATGACTACCCTTTGGCAGACTACTTTGTGGGTCCTCTGAGTCTGGTGACATTAAAAGACACATAAATATTAGGTATGTTTCCTTTTAACATTGATTGTGTTCTCAATTTACTTGTTATTGCAATGTATCTTTTCCGGTGGTGATGTTGCTGGGGCTTATCTATGCACTACACTTGAGCTACCCTCAGGAGCTCAAGCATACTTTTGAAGTGCTACAGAAAATAGTTCTGAAATTGGATGGAAAGAACTTATCCAAGAAAGCACAAGTTCTCAATATAAAACTCTCCCACTGAGAAACTTGCTAAGTTGAGGAAAGTTTCATATGGAAAATCAGTGTTTAAAGACTGCAGTAGAAAAGATTTAAATTGTTACGGTTCTCAAAGTTGAGCAAATATACTGACACTTTTTATGTTGTGAAGAATTTTATTTCTGTGCTAAACAGTGATCAACACAGCCCAGTTTTGGCTGGAAAAACAAAACTGTAACCTTTTTTTTGTTAATTTTTTTCAATGTCCAACTCAGCTGTTTTTTGTGCTGTGTAAAAAGAAAAAGTATAACAATTTCAAAAATACAATTCTGTTGTACCTTTTCTAATTGTGTTCTTGTTATCCTTTCACCCAGTGCTGTCTTAAAACACTTAATTGACGGGGCGTGCTGTGGTGGCGCAGGGGGTTAGCACGCCCCACGTTTGGAGGCCTCAGGCCTCGATGCGGACGTCGCGGGTTCGAGTCCCGGCGACCTTTGCCGCATGTCCTCCCCCCTCTTCCCTGTCTGCTGACTGTCGCAAAAAATACGAGCCACTAGCGCCGCAAAAATTCTTCGTAGAAAAAAATGGGAGAAAAAAACATTTAATTGAATAGCTCTTAAAAAAATGTCTTTGAATTAACATAATTAAATTATGGAAAGGATTTCCACATGAATAAATAGCTTTCTTTCAGCATAAAGCATGTTTTTTGAGCTAACTTAATTTTCATGAGTTGGATCAACTTAAGTACTGTAAAATAAGGTGGTTTCAACTAAATTTGCATTCATCTTAATCAAGTAAAGCAGGAAAACACGTTTGATTTAATTTAGAATAACCATAAGTTGTGCCAACACATTTGCTTTAAATAGGAGTAACAGAATTACATGGTGCAGAAATAAAGCAAAGTAATCAGGTGGAAATCCTTTCCTGTCAAGATCTGTGTTTTTTCTCTGTGTTTATTTTGAGTTTCTCAGTCTCCGTGTTGTCCCATCTTCCCCTTGATTGTTCCCTGGTGTGTCTCGTTTCCTTGATTACCCTCTGTGTATTTAACTCCACCTGTGTTCCTTGTTCCTCGTAGGGTCCTTGTCTAAGCTGTTGTCAGTCCAGTCGTTTACCCTGTTGCTACCTGTATTGAGCCCTGGTTTCTGCTCAGCAGTGCTGCCTGGGATTTTGGACTGTTTTTGGATACTTTGTACAGTTTATTCTTCATTAAATCTCATCATCATCACTGCAACCTGGTTCTACCGCGTCTTGATCACTACCCACCACCACTTCATGACATTTCCATGATTTTTTTATGTTCATCCAAAGAGATATTTTTTTCAGTGTGCTATGATTTGCCCCTAAAATATAACTTACTTGTTTCTGCCACCTTTTGCAAAGGACAGCTTTCATCCATAGGTTCCCATGGCGGAAGAAAATGAAACAATTTCACATAAAAACATTGACTTAGTCCTTTGAAACTTAGGTAAAATGCACTTGTTGTGGTCACTCAACCAAATAAAAACAGACCAAATACATTTTAAGTTGCATTTACCAGTGCATCAGCAAGATCAAACTCAGTATTTTCTAATAATCTCTGGGTCAGAATCAGACAAGTCTGACAAGTTTCCAACTGCAAAACAAGCCAACTTAACTTCTACCAAGTGATGGAACCGTATTCGGTCAACTATATTACATTGCATCTGGAAGCACAAACACAGCACAGGTAAAAACTAATAACTTTGTCTATGTGACAGGGTTCTATTATGACTTGGTCAAACATAAATGACTGGCCAGGGCTGGAGATCACTTTAGTGAAATTTATTAAGCTTTTCTTCAGGTGAACAAAGATGGTAGGTGCAGAATATATACAAAAGACAACACAGGCAGGTTAAAATCAGACAATCAGCAGTACCTTCAGTGTGACTCCTCAGGAGTCTAGCCACAGACTGCCTCCCTGTGGAGCAGAGCCCTGCTTTTAAAGCCACAGGCTCCGCCCACAGGAAGTCCAAACAAGCAAAAAAAAACAAACTAAGCAGTTACTAACTCAAATAAACTCTTAAAAGTATACAAAATAATAATAATGATGAGAGTAAATAAATAAATAAACCTGTAAACAAAATACAATACTCAATTTAATAGAAAACACTCAGTACATTCTGATGACATCACCAAGTCATCATATGACTCCCTCCCAGCACAACACAATCCGGAAACAACCCTGCTTGAAAATGGCACCGGGAAAATGTTTGAAGCTGAAAATAACAGGTTAGGATGAATGTTAAGTAGCAGGAACACCGCGTGTGCACCAACAATGAACTGCATCAGTTTAATCATAATGGTCAAAGCTGAAATGGACGTTATTAAGAAAGGAACTTCTGTCATCCATCACAAAGTTTGTCCAGTTAAATTTGGGAAGGAGGGCGGGTCTTTCTCTTAGTATCACCCACTTCAGCTTTGGTCTTATATATTCTCAGTTTCGTTGGCGGAAATTTTCTTCTGTTCTACGGCACAGTTAACAAAGTAGGTATTTTATGGTATTATTTGAATAATAAGCTAAAGCTTTTATTGTCTTTTATCTTTATAGTTGTCATTATCTATATATTTTGTGCTTTCTAGAACATGGCCAATTTATCACCACTGAAACTGCCCAAGTTAAGCGACCCGGACCTCAAGGCGGTCCAAAACGCGGCCCAGCTTGCATGTGTAAGTATATTAGTTGGTAACTAACTTTAAAAAGTATTGTGTTTGGAAATTTGTGTATGAAGTTGTGTAGTGTTAAGTAGTTCGAATGACGGTAATTCTTTTTGGATATAAAACATACCTGTGAAGTTTTAGGTTAGAGAATACCGTAACTTTCGCCTGAAGTTGGGACATGTGATCTACGAACATAAAATGGAGGGAGAGCCGCCATTAGACGACAGGACAGTTCAGGGGGTGAGATAAATGTAAGACTGGGTGGACAGAAGAAAGAAAGTACGCTATGTGGGAGGAAGACCTGGGCGTTAGACCAGGGGTCAAACCACGTAAGATGGAGAGGAGGAGGGCAATACTGGAAAATACTAATATTGGAGCACGACTGGAAAGGTGGGTAAAATAAACCGTAGCTTCCCGGCCAATACTGGAAAATTTACGGATTTACTAAGAGGATGGGAAGGAAGCTAAGAGCGGACTGGATTCATGTGGGTAATATAAATGGCGCGTTTTGATTGTCAGGTGCATTTGGCTTATATTGAACGTCCATGTGGATCGCCTCGAGGATTGTTGCGGTGCGTTTCGTTTTGCGTGGCGCGATTTGAATTATATGGAGCGTTCGATGCTTCGAGCGTGTCCGACACTCCACATATTTGAATGTAAACCTGACGACCATATTAGTTGATCAATATGATTTATTATTTATGGTGCCGTTTGGTAAAGTATTAGTGTTCATTGTAAAATATGTTTGACAGTAGTTTTTTTTTTCTTACATCACCATTGCACAGATCCGACTGCATCCCGTGCAGCTGTAAAAAAAAACAGCGTCCAGGAGGCTTTCCAGCTAAACCTGGAAACTATTGAAAAAAGAGGCAGGCAACTGAGGGCGGCAGAAAACAAGGTGAAGTTTCTTCAAAAAGAAGTGGAGAACTTAAAAGAAAAATTGGTCGCTTCTCAGATGATATTAGTTGTTTAATATGATTATTTATGGTGCCGTTTGGTAAAGTATTAGTGTTCATTATGAAATATGTTTAACAATTAATTTTTTTTCTTACAGTACCATTGCACAGATCCGACAGCATCCCGTGAAGCTGTGAATCAAAGCGTGCATGAGGCTTTCCAGCTAAGCCTGGAAACACTCGAGAGAAAAACAAGGCAGCTGAAGGCGATGGAACAAAAAATTAAGTTTTTGCAGTGTGAAGCCGTCACCCTGAAAAAACAATTGCTTGATGCCAACAGTAAAATTCAAGCACTGGAAGGCGGCGCAGCATTTTATGCTGATGATAGGTATATGTCATGTTGATTATAGGTTTTATTTTTGTTCTATATTTTAATCTTAATTAACATATGATATAATGGAATATTATTAGGTATTTGTAGTGTATATAGAAAGTATTTTTTGGTTCTTGGATGTTTTTACAAATCCATTTATTATTTATGGTGCTGTTCGGTAAAGTATTAGTGTTCATTGTAAAATATGTTTAACGGTATTTTTTTTTTCTCACAGTACCATTGCACTGATACGAATGCATCCCGTGAAGCTGTAAAAGACAGCGTCCAGGAGGCTTTCCAGCTAAACCTGGAAACTATTGAAAAAAGAGGCAGGCAACTGAGGGCGGCAGAGAACAAGCTGAAGTTTCTTCAAAAGGAAGAGGAGAACTTAAAAGAAAAATTGGTTCCTTCTCAGATGAAAATTGAAACCTTAGAAGGCTGCTCAGCCTTTTTTGCTTATGGTAGGTATATTTATAGCATAACATGTTGATTATAGGTTTTATTTCTACTTTATATTCTAATCTTAATTAACATATGGTATAGTATAAGGTATTTGTAGTGTATGCAGAAAGTATTTTTTGGTTCTTGGATGTTTTTTTTTTTTCTTTTTATAAATCCATTGTGAATAAAAGTCCTGCTCCACGTTCCTCCCACTGTCAGGTTAATTGGGTTTTCTAAAATGTTCCTTTGGTATGTGTGTGCATGGTTGTGTTTCCCGTCTGTGATGTCCTGTGACAGACTTGTCCAGGGTGTACTGTGCCTGTTGCTAATTTGCTACTGCAGTTAGCCACCAGCAGCTTTCCTGGTGTAAGAGAATGAACGGACTAAAGAAAGTCAATACATTTATAGACAATGTATCAGTATTTCTTAGTGTTTTTATTGTTCACGGTGTCAATTGTCCTAAGAATTTATTTATTTTACTATATTCAATTGGAATTGCTGTATGTGTTCTGATATTGTTTTTTATGCTAAAATCTTTCAAAGAAAATCAATGCTTCCACCAAACTCAGGAGGAAGACGATGTCCAGGACATGAGTTGGAGCACGGACAATTAAATTGATTGTTTTCTTTAAGTTCCTCAATTTTGTTTAAATTTGTAAAATGTTAATTTTATCAGTTTTTTAAAATCGTTCTATTAAAGAAAATAGTTCTACTTTTGTGAATGGATTCATTTTACATTTTTGTAACACGATGAAACAAGACGACCCCTAAAAAGGTAGTTTAATGTGAAGTTGAGTTAAAGTTTGAGGGAAGGACCAAGTGGGATAAGTTTGGTATAAATGTTGATGTCACACAACTCGGTTGTGGTTTTGACAGCTTATTTGGAAGGCAAGATTTTATTTATTTTGTTGGTTTCTATTTTTACTGTTGAACAACATGGATGGTGGCTAAATAATGGTGTGGACAACCCAAACAACCAACACCAGAACCGGTTGATTAAGGAGCTGGAGGAGAGCGAGGGAGCAGCAACATCCGCAGCAGGTGAGACAGTGAGACATAAAGGATACATCCAAGATACCTTATATACACACTGGCCAGTGCAACAAAGACTTGGGAAAAAAATGAGTAATCTTCATTAAATTAGAAGGTGTTGAAATAACTAATAAAATCGAGTGATCAGAATTGGTTTAGTAAAATATAAACTGTGAACTAAATAGTCACATCAGAAAGTTAGAAATGTCTTTAGTTTCTTACAGCATAATTAAAGTTAGTGTCAAGACGTTTTGGAGTGAAGTGGTGGTGAGGCAGACGCTCGAGACCCAGGTAAGATGAATGATGACAGTTTAATGAAGATGATAAGTCCAAAATAATCCACATAAACCCAGGCAGCACAACTGAGCAGAGGCCAGGGCTCAACGCCAGTAGCAACTGGTAAACAGGTGGACAGAACAGCACTCTAGACTGAATCACGCTGGAACAAGACAAGGACCCGACAAAGACACAGAGACACAGGTGAGACTAAATACACAGGAGGTAATCAGGGAACGAGACACACCTGGGAGTAATCAAGGGGAGACAGGACAACGAAGAGACTCAAGGACACGGAAAACTCAGAAAAACACAGATCACGACAGTTAGAGATGTTATCTTTACTGCTTTTTTTTACCCCAATTCCCAAATATATTGGGGTGTGTGACAGAATGTGGGAATGACTGGCATTAACTTATAATACTTTTTATGACAATGCTTTATGAAGTTCGGTACATTTACTTGTATTAGATAAACCACATTCAATTTGGGGGATACTGTGACTTATTGCAGCAACTACTCAAAATTCGTTTTAAGATATCTCCAAACAAATTAGACATATCTTTAATTAATTACGTTCGAAATATGTTAAGTTATGATAATAATGGACATGTGTCCCGTCAAATAAGAGATGCAGTGACATCATTTGAGATATCGAGAGTAACTTTCACTCGTCAAAATGTAATTTAAGATGTCATAAATTATTGTTTTTGTCAGAAAGTACATTCAGATATCTTAATTGACATTACGAAGTCAAAATGTAGTTTTGTCCACAATATGCATTTTTAGACGATTAGAATGTAATTACGGACAGTAAGACTAATCCGAATTGATGTTAAAACGGCCTGCCATAGCCGTCTAGTATTCACATTAATCATGTGGCCTTCATAGATGGTGGTGAGTCACTGTAAACATCCTACGATGTACTACGCAGTGATGTTGGCTGCGTAGTATGCAACCAAATCTATTAGTTGTCTTATTATTTCTTAATCTGATTGGTTGGTTGACCTCTCCAAAGTTCTGTTCACTGAGATTTCTTTCACAGACCCATTTTGAGTAAACTTCTCGTGAGAGTTTTCACACAATCCTAAGTTTCAACCAGGAGAGTATTAACCGGATTGCTTTGAAGCCTTTTCCGTCGAGGTAAGTTTTTGCATATGTTTGATAAAGATGCTATGAATGGGAGTTTGTTAAAATACAGCACCACGGCCATTATGTAAACTATTGCACACACAGCGGTAAAATCATGTAGCTTCAGGCTAGGTATTGTAATATCTGCTACTGATGTGAATAAATATAAGCCTGGAATAGTTGCTAAACGTCGGCAACGTTACAAGAAGTGGTGTAGTGAAGGTCTTGAGTGAAGTTCTCTTCACCTGTAAAAATCTGCGCACTCTGATTAGTTTTTTTCTCCTTTTTTCCCCACATAATTCAACAGTGATTTTCTAGCAGCTTTGAGTAAACTTACTTTTCTTTTCTTATACACATGACAACTGCAGAGCCAGTTGTCACGTATTTCATATGCGACTGTTTTCTTAAAGGATTTCTTTATTTTCTGTGTCAAGTTTTAAGTTATCTTTATTAGTTTTCAATGTTTTAAATTTTGTTTTTCTAACAGTACCATTGCACAGATCCTAGCACTTCCCGCGAAGAACTACAAAATAGCACCACGAGGCTTTCCAGCTAATCCTGGAAGCCGCAGCTGAGAAAAAGATGAAGTTACTGCTTAGCGAAGTTGACAGTGTCGATAAGAAATTGGACGCTGCTCAGACTAAAATACATACCTGTTCACCACGTTGTGTTATCCTGGTTTTTATGTTCTTGTTTAATTTAAATGGATTACAATTGTAGTTTCCTAAATAAAGGAGCCATAAGCTTGACGCTCTCCGTCTTTCCCTTTTTCGGTCCACTTGATGACGAAAACGACAAAACAAAAAAAAGAGTGGGTCCTCTTAATATAGTTGAATGGTTTACTTCAGAAATAATAATAAAAACGGTACAAAGGTTACCTTTCCACGAAAAATAAAGAGAAACGACAATTTAAAAGGACAGAGAGTGAAGTCAAAAAACTGTGTGGCTCCACTCCAACTGCCCAACTCACTCTGTCTAGCCACACCCTAAAATCCTTAATTCCAATTAGATATGCAAATTTTCAAGACTTAAGTGTAGTCAAATATAGTAAATTACTATGCAATAGATTTAACTAGTTATCATTTTTATCCAAATAAATTATAATAAGAAATATGAACATAACTTATCCTAAAGTCTGAATGAACAAAAACTGAATTTAGGCTTCTACAACAATGTTGCTTGACAGCACTGTCTCACTTTATCCCCTTGATTTGGATTTCTGTGGTAGAATTTTAGCTGGTCCAATTTTTGTAGATTTTCCTGAACTGTATTATAATTGCAGTGTGCCTATTGTTTTAGCAGTGGCTCAAATACTATATCACACATAACAATCATTGAGAACTCAGTCGCCTCTCTGCATGCAGTGACCACTCCCAACAGAGGGGAAATAGATTTTCATAGGGGACCAGAATTTAGCACAAGACTGATGCTGCGTACCGCCAAAAAATTCTAGGCTGGTATACAGAACTGCAGCAAAGCAGTCATTCAGAACAGCTGTACTTTGAGTAAGGATACATTTGCTTTCAATAGGGAATTTAAATCAGGAGTTAAGTTTAAAAAAAAAAAAAGAAAAAAAAGAGCTTTTTTTTCATTTTGAATCGTTTCTGTACTGTTGGTTCTGTCTGTGGAGACTGTCCTGCTTCAGGCATCCTTATCCTCATGTTTCCGGAGCTCGTAGCTATCCTGCAGAGCCTTCAGGCTGTTAATTGCTATGTTTTACGGCTGTTTGTGTCATGAATTGGTGCGGTGGATGTGGTGAGGCAGACGCAGCAGACCCAGGATAGGTAAAGATGGTAATTTTAATACTGAAAAATGTTCAAAAACAGTCCACAAAGATTCTGGCGGCACGGCTGAGCGGAAACCAGGGCTCACACCGGTAGTAACAGAAAGATAGCGTGGCAAATGAACGGGCAGACAGAAATCACACAACACGCGACGAGGACCCAACAAAGACACAGACACACAGGTGGCATTAAATACACTGGGGGTAATCAGGGAATAAGAAACACCTGGGAGTAATCAAAGGGAGACTCAGAACACAGAAAACCCGAAATTAACACACAGAAAACACAGAACACGACAGTTTGATTCTTACAAAATGTCTCAATTAATAGAAAACGGAGAGTATGCAGTTGTGTTTAATGTTATCAAGTAGAACAAGGCACACCTCAAAGACAACTGCTTATTCACTTATAATCGTAGATTTCATTGGTATTTATATATATGTATAGCAGTAACGCGCTACTGACGTTGGACAATGTCAGTACAGCATTTTTCAGTAACGAGTAATCTAACGTGTTGCTATTTCAAATCCAGTAGTCACACTACAGTTATTTTTTTGAAATCCCCTTGTGTTACTGTGCGTTACTATCGTTTGTTATTTAATTGTATTTCCTCTACGTGTCTTGTCGAGTGACCTACGTCTCTATGCGACAGTATAAGCAGCGACAGAAATGTAAAAAACGAAGGGAGATGCACATTTTGTTGGTGGAAAAACAGGAACTATTTTGAGTTTCTGTCACCAATTCTGATTATTATAACCGGCTTCGGGCTTCTTTTTTTTTTAAAGTCGCTTGTAAATTTAATGAGTGGATGGTTGCGCCTTTTTGGGCTCGTTTCTAAACGTGAAGTTGCTCATTTGGGCTTGGAAATAAGCAGAGACTCATAATAAATCCGAGAATTTGTCTGACATCCAGTTAGTTTTAGTCCATCATTTCCTGGATGATCCGTCCCGCTGTGTCTTTGTTGATGTTAAGTTAATATATTAACTTAATGTGACTGTGAAAAACGTCGAGCTTCGCTTTGCGCTCCAGAGAATTGCAAACATTTAGACTAATATAAACGTGGAAACAGCCACGAATGAACGAGTCCGTAAATCCTTCTTAGAGTTTTGCAGACAACAGTGGACCACACAAAATCATACACAAATTGCTAACAGTTATTTTTGGACTGTTGTAACCATTAAACAATCTCCTCTTCAGATCAACCTTATAAGTGGAGACACATTGTTGATATTGCCTTTATAAAATAACTTGCAATTTAACTGCATCTGATGCTCTCGGCATCCCATTTGGACCTCCTGTTGAAGTTGACTGAACTGGTGTTGCATTTTCCTCCACCGTTCATCGTGGCGTTGTCTATCCTGCTCCCATTTTGCTTTGTGGTCAGACTGCTGCTGCATTAGGCCTTTCAATAAAGCTGAGAGTTCAGAACAACTTTGTGCACCAGGGCGCTGCTCACCAGAAGCTTCTGGCTGGTTTTCATCATCTTGGGCCTCTGTGGCGCAAAAAAGTGGCTATGCAGTGTATGCAACTGGAGGGGGAGAGGGAGAGGTCACTGGAGGGGGAGACTTCACTGGAGGGTTAGGGGGAGACAACCGAGAGAACTTGGCAGGGGGAGATTGAGGACGAGAGGGAGACAACAGGGAAAAGCACTGGATGACCTTGCCATGGACCTGACCGTCTGTCTTGGTCTGCAGTGGGGTTTCTGCTTTCCCTGCGTACCTAATCACTGTCTCCCTTTCATTCAACTTCTCACCTGAGATGAAACCCTCACCTGCATTTTGTCCCTCATTGCCTCTGTTATATGGCTACAGACGACTCATGCTATGCTTTGTCTTGAGGACTTTTCCGGCCATTGTTTTCAACATCACAGTGCTCCCTATCACTTTATGGATAAAATAAGGTCCAGAGTAGTCTGCCTCCATCCTGGCACCTTTCCTACCCCTTTTTCTTATGTTGAATAGAAGAACTTCCTCCCCTTCTGTGAACTTTAAATTTTTGAATTTTTTTTGTGCCCGGTTTGCAAAAGCTTTTTTCATTTTTTTTTTGAGCCAGTTCGACATTCTCTTCCACCTGGATCTTTGTGTCCCCCTGTCTGTTGTCTCTGTCTTTAATAATTTGGCTGTAGTCCTCTGGTAGGACTACAGAAGACAACTGTATTGTAAAAACACAAACACATTTACATTCAAAATATAACTAACAAGACATCAAACTTTGTATTAAGGGTTAGGGTTAGGGTTAGGGTTAGTGAACTTTTTGACCTATAAGCAAAAGATTATGCAGAGGAAAACTAACCCTGCACATCGATCTGAACATCTGGGCGACACATGGTGGTGGCAGTATCATGCTGTTTAGAGGCTATTCTTCAACAGGTACAGAGAAGCTGGTGTCTGATGTAGAGGAGGAATTAAGTATTTTCCAGGTACACAGTGCAATTACCAGCCAAAATCACCAATGCCTCTGTAGTTATAAAAATGGTGTTAAGTTAAAAAACTGAAATTAAAAGAAACTAGACTTGAAATCACAGCTGCATGTGATAACTTTGAAGTTGGATTCTATGTATATACCAAGCTGAAAGTCTTTCAGACACACCCCCTTAAGCAAGTCTTTCCAACAACATTTTTCACTTCAGCCTTTATAACTATGTGTCACTGACAGGTAGACTGTGGGATAACTCAGTCTCACCTGTTATTTTCAGATTACTCATTCCTACTAATCTGGAAGACTGTAGTGTTTGTGTTGGCTAATGCAGGTATGTTTTTGAGGAAGTACTGAAATTTTAACATGATGTACAAACTTAAAACCTTAATACACTCGGATTTCCATGCAAAAACAGTACAAACCCATGTAATGTAACAGAATCGTACCGGCATGTCAACAGGAACTTCAGAAGGAAACCTAGCCTCTCTGCCATACATCAGAAAAAATGGCGAGTATTTCGTGGTGGTGTGGGTTTTCGACCTTAAGGAAAACAAAGTGGCCTCAAGGAACATGTCCCAGTCATCTTGCTTGTCGTTGACGAGTTTTCTCAGTGCCCTAGAAGAACAGTTTCATACATGTTCTAAGAACATACTCCAATTTGTAAAAGTTGCTTATGTGTTGCATTTTTTATGGTATGTCATAGCTATAAGAAGCTGTATATTGATACAAGCCTACAGAAAGATGTTGCAATGAAAAGAAACTATTAAAAGATATAAAACAAAACAAAAAAACATGTAAGTTTTCTAATAACTTTCTTACCGCTTAATGTTGTCATTTGTCTTTTCATCCAAGCCGTTGGTTTGAGGATGATAGGCGGCAGTGATGCTTCTTTGAATTGAAAGTAGATCACAGAGTCTACTGTTCATCTAAGGGGTGGGCACTCCTGGTCCTCGAGGGCCGGTGTCCTGCAACTCTTAGATGTCTCCCTGGTCCAACACACCTGAATCCAACAGCTGAATCTCCTCCTAAGTGCAGTCAAGTTCTCCAGAGTCCTGTTAACGACCTCATTATTTGACTCAGGTGTGTTGAAGTAGAGATGCATCTAAAAGTTGCAGGACACCGGCCCTCGAGGACCAGGAGTGCCCACCCCTGATCTAAAACAACAACGAAGCACATTATTATAACCTTTTACATATACTGAGGCTTCACAAAAATATATGTAGTATTAAATGTGGCTTACTGTGTTCACAAATTCTCGCCCTTGGTCAGTGAGAATACGCTGAGGACAGCCGTGCCGGTAAAATATAGAACATAATTTTTGGCAGACTTCCTCAGCGGTCTTAGTCTTGAGAGGGAAAGCCTCCACTCATTTAGAGAAGTAATCTGTAGCTGTCAGGATATACTGATTGCCACAAGATGTCAGGGGCATGGGACCTGTCAGATCAATTCCGATCAGCTCCCACACCCCTGACACCTGTTGGGGATGACAACAATGTTATCAGCAACAATGTCCTAGAGGTGGTAAACTTCATGAATTGATGGTTACCTTTATGCACTGAAGTTCTCTGACAACTTGGAGGGGAGGTCCAACTCTTTGGCACCGGTCACATTGAGACACCTTTACAACATTACAGTTTATAGGTTTTACGACACTTTGGACCATAAAGATTTTGCTAACTATGTTGTTACATACCCATTTCTCAATGTCTGCTGTCATACCAGGCCAATAGAATCGGGAACACATGGCAATGCGTGTTTTGACAATGCCAGTGTGTCCTCCCATGGGGGATGCATGAAACTCCTTGAAGAAGTTCCAGGCCTCTTCTTTGGACCGTATGGCCCTTCTTTTGGGTAAGGCTCCGTAGAATAGGTCACCAGCTGTATTAAAACAATGACCATATTATGTCAATATTGTAGTTAAAGATGTTATGTTTATTTAAGATATAAAAACCTTACCATGGATGGTAAATTTTTTGGCATACTTTCTTAAAGTTTGCCTCTGCCCTCTGTTGAGTGTCAATGGGTAGGAGCCTTCAGAAATAAAACTGAAGACTTCCCCCCCATTTGCACTCCATGTTTGCTATAAATGACACAAGAAAACATGTAAATTGCATCAACAAGCATTTAAACAAGACAATTCATTAGACACTGCAAATTGTTCAAATATATAATAATACCCTGCTGCAGTTGCGTACACAACAAAACACACCTACTCCTGCTACTAAACACGCCAACTGGTGCTGCAATAATATGACATTTCTGTGAAATATCAGCTCTTAGGACAAGAAATACAAAATTAAAATAAATAAAAAAAAGTTTGTAGTGAAAGCTTCTTCATATCCATCCTTTTTTATTCCGATTTAATACAAAAAAACCTTGTAATCAACATATTTATGCATGTGCATCCAACAATGCAATTCTTGAAATACTGCAGAAAACACAACAGCGAGTTTAAATGCAATTGAGAGATCCCAATTTTTTATTGACAACACTGGTGGATGCCATGTCCTTCCTGGCAACGCCTGGTGAACACAGGGACTTCAAGTGACTCAAGAACATCTCCTGTCTTTTATTAATTGAGGTAAAAGTCACACTGACAGTGACTAATACATAACCCAGGTGGCTGTACTCGTGTATGTGATCTGTTAACCTGAAAAGCCTTCATGTTCCAAAAACAACCTCAATTTGCATAAACTAAATATGTGGAAATGTAAAGCACATATAAAAACAAAATTAACATGAACGCTTTTCATATACATTAATGAAGATAAGGATTTGTTTCAAAAGTGAAACACTGGTTTTGCCCCAGTTTCAGTGTGGGTAAAAATTGCGTTTTCATACATCTGATTCATTTAATGTTGGTAACGGTGGATGCCAACATTAAGTTCATCTATGTAGATGTTAAAAAGGTGAGAGGACAGTATACTTCCCTGTCTTACTCCGGAACATGAAGGCTTTTCAGGTTAACATATCACATACACGACATGCTATCCAAGTTAGCAGACATGTTATCCAACCCAAAAATATCAAGGAACCGGGGGACGTGAATTTAAACAGGGCGTGTTTTGTAGTTTACTGCAGCTGCAGCAGCATTAAATTTAATTTATTTACTTACTTTTTATTGTGTCTCTTCTCGCGTATGACAAGCTGACGACTCCTCTCAATATCGCGGACCTCCTGCAGAATGCGCATGCGTGCGCATGGGCCCTTACCATATGTATGCTATTCTGACATGTATGGCTATCTGATAGAACACCGCCACTTTCAGTCCACTAACTAAAACTTGTGCCAGAAATAGGACCGGGCAGGCTGGACTTTCAGCATTAGCTTCGACGGCAATAGAAAAGGACTTCTTCATGGAACTGAAACGCACGGATAATCTGCACAACAGAGTAATTGAAATCTTGAGGAAAGAAAGGAGGATGGATTTTGTGTACAAATAATCAGGATTTTTGGTGAGTAAAATGTTGCTATATTCCTAAATAATATTGCAATTTTATCAGGTTATTTTTGATGCTTTTTTATGTGTCGCAGCTGTAGAAGTTTTATAGCCACAACATAGTTATTGAGGGTTGGATTGATTCAGACGGAGCACTACTGAAGGCCTAGGTGTGAAATGCACGGCCCGCCACTGCTTTTTAGTAATGTCACGGGTTGTTTGGACGCTGCTCAATTTTCATGTCTGATAATATAGCAGCCGTTCAACCGGGCTTTGTAAGGTTGGTGAAGAGCGTATTTATTAAAGTACAACACTGTGGAATTCCCAGTACCAGTGTGGTTGTGAGTTTTTGACCGTCCTGACGAATCTGCCGCCTCCTCTCCTCCCTTAAACACAACCCAAGCGTTACAGCGCCTAACCTTAATTATGTTACACTGATCAGCAACTTCCGGGTCTAGACTGGATGCTGACGCACGTGAAGCGGGAGCGGCTGCGGAAATTGTGCCTGCGCCATGTACCGCATGCAAATAATGACAAATAGAAAATGCAAATAGGCCCGGCCGATGTCCCGCCCCCGAGAGCAATATACTCCACCGTGATTGGTAAGTTCGTTCAGCTCATCACACAACACTGAAAAGTGCCAATTATATCAAACTTGCACTAACATTAAACTTTCATATTAAGGCAGGGGGCCACAAACTATCATCCCGAGGGCCGCAGTTGGCCCGCGGGCCGCGAGTTTGAGACCCCTGCATTAGATGGAACTGCGCTAAAGGGAATGTCAACAAAATAGTCAGATAGGTCAGTCAAACTTTATTAATAGATTACAAACCAGCGTTCTGAAAACTCAGTTCATTCCCAAAATGAATAAACAGCTGTTTTATTATTTTCCCCGAGGTAAAGTCAGTGACGTGGTATTTTCATGACACAGTTTATCTTTTAACAACAGCAAGGTGTAACATATAGTGGAGGGGAACTTTTCCTCGATTCAATAAACACGTAAAAAACAGTCTGATACTGTTAAGGTAAATCAAATGTTAGTGCAATCACAATATATATCCACTTCTGCTATAACCATTGATTCATTCATGTTAAATTCTCTCGCTGCTGCTCTATTCCTGTGTTCTACTGCGTGACTGATCGCCTTGAGCTTTTTTGTAATTTTCAAGTGCTAAAACCGCAGTCCATAGCATATAGGGTTTGAGTTAATTTAAGTAATTGTACGTCATTTTAAACAACAGGTTTTCTCTGGGTGCTCCAGTTTCCCTACAAAAATGGTAGATAGGTACATAGAGTAGATAGATAGATGGGTAGCTAGATATTGTCTGTAATTTTCTTTATTAGTAAAATGACGCAATCCTACTTTAAATATAAGTTTTCTCCGGGTGCTCCGGTTTCTCTAAAAACACAAGTGACAGATAGACAGACACTGTAATATGCTCTCTTAGTAAAATCAACTAATCTTGTTTTAAACTAAAGTTTTCTCTGGGTGCTCTGGTTTCTCTACAAACACAAATGACAGACAGACAGATAGATATTGTCTGTAATTTTGTCTATTAGTTAAATAATTCTACTTTAAACATAAGTTTTCTGTGGGTGCTGCAGTGCCTCTACAAGCAGGATGGATGGATGGATGGATGGATAGATAAATATTTTCTGCAACCTTCTCTATTATTAAAATTAAGTAAACCTTTGTTTTATATAAGTTCTATCCTGGTCTCTACAAACATGATACTACATAGGTTAGCTAGGTATAAATAAATATGTCTATCAATAGGTAAGCAGGTAGATAGATAGAGCTATCAATAACTCTTTAATGGACGGGCTGTGCATAAGACTGATATGACATATCATAAACATGACATAACATCTCATGTCATGAGATGTTATGTTATGATAAGTTATGTGATGTGATGACATAACATCATGAGATGACATCTCATGTTGCATCAAAATGAGATGTTATGTCATCTCGTGATGTTTTGTCATTATGAGATGACATATCATAAGATGACGTAACATGAGATTAATGTCATGACATGACATAATATCTCATGATGTTATGTCATGTGATGACATAACATCATAAGATGACATATCATGAGATGTTATGTCATAGCATGACATAACACCTCATGTTATGTCATGCTATCTCATGTTATATCATGCTATGACATAACATCTCATGATATGTCATCTTATGATGTTATGTCATCTCATTATATAACATAATGAGACGACATAACATGAAATGCCATAAAATGAGATGTTATGTCATCTCATGACACAACAATCTCATGTTGTGTCATGAGACACAACAAAGTCATGTTCTTTATGAACATGCCTCCATGTTCATAAAGAACATGAAGGAGTCTTTATGAATGTTTACAACTGTTGTCATGAAGTGTCATTCAGTAAATAATGACACTTTTAATGCAGCTTTGCATTAAAAGTGCCAACTTTGCATTATTTTGAAAATAATGTCACTTTAATGCAAGGTAGGCACTTTTAATGGACTTTCACTGCAACTTTTAGAGCAACTTTGAATTCAAAGTGTCATTATTATGGAGGCTTTGGACACAAAGGCCTCCATATGTGGGTTGTGCTTTACCGCTGTGCCACTACAATACCCCTCTGTGATTTATCTTTGACTAAAGTTATGTCCTCATATTATGTGAAAACCCCTCAGTTATGTTCTCAAACATACCTTAGAGGCACAAGGTATGTTTCTTTTGTAAATAAGGATGGTTCTAATTTTGATCGATTGAAATTGTGAATTTGTTGTATATAAACACTACGGCATAGTTTTGAATTAGAGTTGATATTTTTAGTGGTGAACATTATTTTCACCACTGGTTGTAAGAGTGTGTTTTTGTAGCTTACACTGTCCTTTTTGTGCGTGTGTTTGTGCATACAGGTATTACGGTGAAACTCAGGGCTTACTTCCAATAAACCTCACTGTTCATCAGTAAAGCCACAATCCTTCATTTGGGGCTGGGGGTGTTATACACTTTTTTATCTTTAATCCTATTAGGCATGTGCTACTGTTCATGCTTGTATATATGTGTGGCCCAGTGTAGACAAATGATCCAAACACATTCAACTGAGAAACATAAGTGTGTTTTATTCCCGACTGTCCTCAGAAGGAACAGTATTAATTTTGGTAAATTCTTGTAGCTTGGCCATAATACTCCCTTAAGCAACACACAGAATAGAATAGAATAGAAGTACTTTATTCATCCCAGCAGGGAAATTACTTCGCAGTTACAGCATAGAGACAAGACACAATAACAACTACCACTGAGTAGTAGTTGTCTATAAATTGTAAAAATATGAAATGCTGTTAATATAAAAAGCAACTTAAGAGCAGTCCTTGCAAAGATTTTTAAAAAAATGCAGATATGTATATGTAAATATATGTACAGCAAGTGTGCCACAGTACAGTTGTGCAAAATCGGACTGATTAGTGCAGAACAGTGATTTAGCTTTTATTGTACAGTGAGATGGCATGTGGCAGGAAGGATTTCCTGTATCTGTCCCTACGAAATAAAGGCATTTTTTGAAAGTGTTTTCTGTCGTTTTAATTATTTTTTAATAAAAATTGAGGATGGGGGAATTGATTAAAATCAAATCTGGTATGAAAGAAAATCTTGTAAGTCATATCATCAGCCTTATTCAGTATATGACTAACTGCATATTACTTTATATTCATATTTCTTTGTCGGTATTACTTGAAAGTGTTGCATTTTAATATCTCACCTGGAAGGCCTGCTCTACATGCCAAAACCTCACATATATATATGCAATATATAATGTAAACACTGAGATGAGAGAAAAAAACAAGGTTTGTGAAATGCAGAGTATTACAGAAGAGACTAAATGTTATTGTAGGTACAAACAGTACAACAAAATGAAAATGAATATACACTATACTTCCCAGCAGTCACTCAGATGTCAGACTTATTTGCCTTTCCTGCTGATGAAAACACGTCACTCTGGAGCAGAGGGGAAGAGCGGCTCAGCTCAGTCCAGGATCACTGCAGTGTGAGAGAAAAGGCTAGCATCGCGAGATCCGTTGTTAATGTTGTTGATGGTTATGGTTCTCACAGCTCACTGCCCGGACATAGCTAAGCGCTGTCTGTGCCAGAGCTAGAGGCCAGAAACCACACAGTTCTTATGTGAGAACAACTTAGTTACTGTTGTAACTCATCTGTGCTGGAAGAAGTAAAGTTCATGCAAGAGACCCCTCTTTCTTGCCGTGTATCTTCACCTACCCACATGCCTCCATCACACCGGAAACCAAAAGCACGACATTACTGATTATTAAGAAGCTCTCATGAACACATCACTGGTTGAAACATTTCGAATCTTAGTGAATATTTTGATAAGCGCCTCAGAAGAGGACGTGCTGGTCTCAGTCACCTGGCGTTCAGTTTGTTGCCTACTGCCGACATCGAATGACAACCTTCCCGCGACCGACCGGCCGATCACCATCGACGTATCGAGAACTGATCCTGATCTAAACTCTGCAGCTCTGGAGTTACTATTCCTGATTTAGTTCCAGAGAACTTTAAACTCCAACAAGCCCAAAGAGCTACACAAAAATGATGAAACAGAAGTCACATAATGCAACAATTAACAAATAATAAAATCCTAATGTGCCAGGAAGGAGGTGGAGGCTGCACCTGCCGGATGGGTAACTGCAGGCGAGTCAAGTAACTTTTAACAACCTGGTGTTGGTAACTTATTTTGATATTAATTGGTTGGAACCAGTGTACAGCAGCATCTTGACAAAAATCATGCAACATACCCAGCCCTACCTCCTTGCCCAGGGATCCATCCAAAGCAGTATTCACGCATTCTTTATTGTGATTGACAACTATGCTATTACATGTACGGCAACATGTTCAGTTGGAGCTCTTGGTGAGCTCTTCAAGGCCCATTGTGTGTTTGGTACGTCATACAGTGCTCCCTTGACCAAGTTCTTCACTTTTCTCCAAACAACTGTTGTGTTATGTTTTTTCACACAACTGAAAACTTCTCAGTTGTTTTTCAAGGTATTGGCCCGTACGAGTTGAAAGTTTTGTTTGAGTATTTTAAAGAACGCATTACATTGGAGGAACTGAATTTGAGAATACAAACTTTTGACTATGGATTCATGGAGAGGAATAACAGGCCAGTGGCTGTGAATTTATGTGGAGAATCGAATGATCTGGGACTAAATGCAGTTCAATCATGGTGCTTTCTGAAGAATGTTCCTCATGTTTGGAGATCTGGTAACATCTGATAATCCACACTGGGGCCTCCTCCTTTTACTACTACAAATTGTACATATTGTTCTTTCTCCAATGTTAACCCAAGGTCTGTGTGTATATTTAAAACATTTGATTGTGGATCATCACAAACTGTTTAAAAAGTTGTATCCACAGAAAAAACTTTTACCAAAGCACCATTTTCTCATCCATTATCCTAGGTGCATTCAGAAAATTGGCCCTGTACTTCATAGTTGGTGCATATGCTATGAAGGTAAACACAAATTTTTAAAGAAACATTAAAAGTAAAAACATTACCAAAACACTTGCTAAAAAACATCTAAATTATATGGCACATGTTTGGCAAGCTTCATCAACTTTTAATCGATTGGACATTGGACCAGGGAAAATGGTATCTTTAAACATGGTAAAAGGAGGTTCTGACATTTCTGAGGCAGGGCAAGTGTCTCTTTTGGAGGGATATGAGAATTGGAACAAATATATGATAAACAGGGGGGAAATGTTAGGTAAATTGTATATATTGTTATCAAATATTTGTTGTTTCATGTGCCTTTATAATGTTCTTGTCTTATATGCCTTTATTTGTTTCATCTTAGCATAAAGAATATTTCTGTGTTGTTGAATTACTTTGATTCCTTTCTCAGAAGGCCTCTCTGAGGAAGAGCAGAGAACCATTTTCAACATGGTTATCGCTCAGCAGAAACCTCTGCATCCTTGACCTGTTAGATAGTTATAAAACTGTTGCCATGAAGACGTACAACTTGCTCTGTTTTACCCTGTGTCTGGAACAGAATAATCTAGTGTGTAGATACCGTGTGTTTTGTTAGTGACTAGCATTTGCGTTGCAGTTATGTGATTGAAGTGTTTTCCCCGCCCCTTTGAGACGCTCTCTGTAACAGGGATCCTAACAGCAATAAAAAGGGAGAACGGACACATGTTTTCAGAACGGAAGAGGTGTGTGACTGAAAAGATCTCTGGCTGTTCTCCTTGCGAGTACAAAAGAATCTAACTCTCTTGTCTTTCTTGTGTTTGTTAAATCTGTCTCAGTAGGTGTTTAAACCTGACTTGTGGGTCAGGCACTAACTCGTACGTTTTTAAAACAGCAGCTTTCACCTTAGCATAATCATGGCAATCAGAGTCAGACAGCATAGAAAAAACTTTTTGAGCACGCCCCACAAGCACACACTGCAACAATAGCACACGTGCAGAATCAGACCAGCTGCGCGCCTCAGCCACACGCTCAAAAATTACAAAAAATGAATCTGGATCAAGTTCATTAAATTTAGGCAATAGACGTAAATTACCAATAACATCAAACTCCGTATCAGCACCATCCATAGCAACTGAAGGAGAAGAGACTCCAGACGCGACTCCCTGTTTAGCCAAATGTAACCGTGTCCTTTCGATCTCCAACCTAGTATGCTCTGCCTCCAGTTGTGCTTTTATTTTGAATTTATCGTGTTCAAACTGCAACAACAGTAATTCCCTATGCTGCTCAAATGTCAAACCAGGGGGTAAAACAGCAGTTTTAGATGAAATAGTTTCACCAACTGACTTGTGCAAAACGTCCTTTTCAACTAAATTTGCAACCAAAATGGACTTCACGTTCTCTTTAGACCGTCGGCCATCAATTTCCACACCGTAGTGTTTTCTAATCTCGAATAATTGCTCTTTTGAGCAATCTTCCAAAAACTCCTCTGAAGGAGAATCAAAAAATCCAGAGAAAGAAGTCATGATCACTTATAATACCAGAACTCAAACAATAATCAGGGAAAAGCGCTAAATCGTGTACAAAATAGGCAAACTGAAGAATCCCCACTACCCATGTATATATATAAAATTTAACAAACAACTGATCCCTAGTCTTCACGCTTCTTTGGCGGTGGGTTGTTATGCACCTTAAACCAACGGGCCAGAAAGGAAATCTATACAGATCGCCTGACTAGAATCCCACGGACGTGCTCCCGAGATAACTGTAAACAGTTAACACTAACCACCTAAAAGCGACACTACAAAGATAACGTCCAGATGCAGCCCAAAGGAGCCACACCTCTATCGCCTATCAGGGGACCAAAGCTGCAAACAGGTGCACACGATCAACACTCAACACACTGATTACAGAAAAAAAAAATCCAAAAACCAAACTCAAACAAAAAAACAACAAACTATCCAAGCGCAACCGAATTCAACAACGGACGAGCCCCCATTTTGTTACGACCTGACTCGTGAGCCGTAACAAAAGCCAGAGAAACACGGCCATCAAATAAAGAATATGTTCTTTATTGAACAACCCAAACAAATGAACAGAGCCAAACAGCGACAAGCGGGTATCCCCCTTGGTGGTCGACGGCATCTCTGAAGTCAGTAATAACCGAAGAAGTTCTGCAAAAGAAAAGAAAGGTCAAACAAACAAAACATAACCAGAACAGGGTGGCCAGACAGGTAAGGGAAGGGCCACCTCTGTAGAGCCTTATCCGGGTAGAGAAGCCGACTCCCTTTTATAGCGATGACGCGCTGGTCCTGGCGAATCCTGGTCCCGCCCACTCTGCTCCGCCTCAGGACAAAACACAATAACTGACGGATCCCTCCACGTTAAGTGGAGGGGGACGTCACACTGTGTGTCTTCAATGTCCTTAGCACAGAAATAAGCCTCTTGAGTAATCGACGGAAATGTATCCTTTTCAGGAAACCTTTTCTCCCTCTCTTGATGTATATATTCCAACTGAATGCCTTCACTAACGCTCTTAAAATTTTGCCTTTGCTTTACAATTTGGTCCTCTTTAGTTTGAGTAACCTCAAATTTATCCTGAATTGCAAGTTTATGTTCGTTTTTACATGACAAAGACTTTAAACCGTTTGTCTATTCCAGAAACCTCATTGGATTTAGCTTTGGACAAGTTGAGAGATTTTTGTCTCGGTCTCTCAATTGGACGTGATTTTGCTTCCAGTCATTTAGCTTCTTCCATTTCCCTCTTCTGTTTTTCTCTCCAAATGTCCAAATCCCGTTCGTAAGCGTTTTGCTTTCCAGCTCTGTTCCATCCATCCATCCATCCATCCATTTTCTTCTGCTTGTCGGGTCGTGGGGGCGGCAGCATAAGTAGGGAGGCCAAGACTTCACTCTCCTCAGCCACTTGGTTCAGCTCCTCTGGGGGAATCCCATCGCATTCCTTGGCCAGCTGAGAAACATAGTTCTTCATTTGGGCCTGGGAATGGATGGGACTTTTACACTTTTACAGTTCTGTTGGCAATTCTCAGGGAGGTGGAGAGTTGGAGTTCAGTAAGGGAAGTCTAACAGGCTTGGTATTGTTAACTTTTTGAAGACTCAATAAAGGTCTGTAAACATTACTGGTTTTTGCGTCATGTTTGTCACCAGAATACACCGTTCTTCCCATGTAGAACTTGGAGCAACTTCTCCCTGGTCCTGCTGCTGACAGAGTCTCCTGAACTTCATTATAAACAGGCTGTTTGTGTTTCTCAAGGTGGATTCTGTTACTATTTTCACCTCCACACACTCTTCCCAATTCAATTAAGGAAAGCATGTCTTTCCTTTCAAAGTCACAAAGTTCCTTTTTCTCCTGCTGCTTGCGCTGTATCTGTGAATCCCATGAATCAGTCATAGACTTGGTAGCTGCAGCTTTTTTCTCTTTCTCCAGTTTTTCACGCTTTATCTCTGCAGCTTCCCGATGTTTAATGTCTTTCAATAACTTATCCTCCATAAAAGGCCTTTTGGTAGCTTCTTCCTTCCTTTTAAGTGACAGTTGGTCGTACACTATTTTGTCCATATTTTTTTTAGTCTCGTCCTGTGTTTTCAGGATCTGCTGATCCTCCTTCTTTTCTCTCCTGGCTCCAACTTCCTCAGCTCTATATCCAGGAAGCACCCCTTGCCTTTCAGTCCTGTACATTTCCATCTTCTTCTTCTGTTGGTGTTAATGTCTGGCAGCCAATTCATCAGCCAGAGGGTTTTGCATCAGAATTTTTTCCTGCTGCTTTTCTTCATGAGACATTTTGGCAAACACCTCCTTTTCCATACTTTTATAATGCTTTTTTTTGTAAAATAGCATCATAAGCCTCTTCTTTCTTCAATATATCATCCAAATTATCATCCATGGTCTTCTTTAGGTCTTCTGTGTTAGGCTGCATCTCATCCTGTCTCAAAAATTTCAGTTCTTTCTCCCGTCTCCTAATCTCAATCTGCTCAATTTGATGCCATCGGTCTAACTCCATTATGGCAGCCATTTGTTGCCTTTCAATTTCAGCCTTTTCCTTCTTCTGTTGTTTACTTTGAATCTGAATCACCAATGTGTCAGCCAGAGACTTTTTCAAATCAGCTTTCTTTTTCCTCTCCTGTTCCTCTCGTAACTTTTGGCCTAGCTGCTGCTTAGCCTTCTCTTTGCATCGCTTTTCCTCTAAAAGAATGTAGTTGGCAGCTTCTTTTTTCTTGATATTGTCCAGATTATCATAAACATTCTTCTGACAATCCTCCATTCAATGTAACCTTTCTGATTTGCTCAAGGAATAAGACCCTTGCTTTTTAATCTTGTCTATTTCCATCTTCTTCTGCCATTTATATTTAACTTGACCATCCCATGCTGCAGTCAAAGACTTTTGCATTTCAACTTTCTTTTCCTTCTCCTGTTTATCAAGAAATCTTTGGGCAAACTCCCTCTTGGCCATTTCTTTATGAATTTATTCCTCCTCTAAAGCGTCTTTGGCAGCTTCTCTTCTCTTTATCTCCTCCAGATTTACATAGGATTTACATAGTCTGTCTTCAAATTGATCCTTTCCAGGAACTTTTTTCTCCCTCTCTGGATGCACATATTCCGAATGACTGCCTTCACTAACACTCTCATATTTTTTCCTTTGCATTACAATTTATTCCTTAGGATTTTTAGTAACCAGTATGGCTGGACACTTTTTAAACCGTTTGTCATGTTTGTCTTTGGAATCAATTTGTCCTATTATCTGAACTGGATGTGTTCTTATAAGTTCCAGTATTATAGCATCTTGCATTTCCTTGTCCTGTTTTTGTTTCATAATTTCCACATCCCGTTCGTAAGCAGTTTGTTTTCTATTGCTCGGTTTCTTCTGTGCTTTTCGAATGATAGTGACATGTTCGGATTTAATCTTCTGACCCACATGCAGAAATCAACAATTTCAATTGGGTTTAGGTTTTATTTCCTTCAAACAACTAGCAACAATTTACAGGTTTCCTCGATGTATCAGGGAGTGGCAGTGTCATGCGATCTGTGGCGTCTGGAATGAGAGTTGGGTTATTGGTGGCCTGTAATAAGTTGATCCGATGCAATGTAAAAAGCTTACTTTGGAATGGACTTGGTGAAGCGTGGAAGAAAGGTGCCCAGGGGTCCTGTGTGGAGATGAGGGGGAACGGTGGAGCAGGCAGGTAGGTTGGTACTGTTAAGGAGAAAAGTTATTATGTTAGCTTAAATTTTGGAAAAGCATGGCTCTCCTTTTCCTCCTGTTAGCCGGGTCGAGCGGGGTTCTCCGTGAGCGTCCTGCAACCGCGTGCTGCTAAAACGAAACAACAACAAAACGTGTTGACGTCACAGATCACGGAGTTTTAATCTCATACAAAGCAATCGACAACAAAGTTGCAGAGATACAGAGATATGCATTTTCTCATAAAAATAAGACACACAAGGGAAGACACACGAAACACATAAGACAGACAAAGGCGCCCACGTGGAGTAAAAAAGATGGAAAAAAACTCTCTCCTCTCCGGTGTTGACCTGAAACTATAAACCAAAAGGGTGTTTCCCTATTTAATATATGCAAAAAAGGCGTTCTGTTGTTTTGACCAATCAGAGACCTGGTTCAGCCTCGAAGGTGCTCTGTTTTTTGTCCAAGCAAATCGGAGGGAAACCCCCAGTCCTGCACGAATATCCCCCCCGCACCGAAGTCCTGTTATAAATCTCGCGACTCTCCTGGAGTTTCTTCCTACCACATTCCAGCTGCCGTTTCCATGGAGATGCTAATTTTATGGCTTTTGTATGCTCTTAAACAAACAGTTGAAGGCGTCTGCTTGTCTCCTCGGGCCTCTTTCGAAGGGTCACACAAAGCCTGTTTTTTCAAATACGAGTGATTAACACATGTGGGAAGATTAAGTGTATTTTAGCATTAAATAATCATTTTCTTAGCAGTACTTGCTGGGGAGTTTCACAGGAGGGAAAACGGTTGAACTGATTCTTCTAGAGAGGTCCAGTGACAAAAACCTAAAGAAAGCAAAAACAAGAGCTATGAACTTCAGGTAGGTTCTCAAGAGACTGATCAAAAGCTAAAAATAGCCGACAACAAGAGGTGGCCAGAGTGACTACCAGTAGACGTTAACCATCCAGCGCTGAGTGAAGGCTCTGCTGCTCCTTTATCCCCAGCACTCTGATGAGGCTGATGAGCTCCACCTGTGAGGGCTGCCCAGGCTCTCCACCAAGATCCTCGCTGGAAGAGATGCGTTACTCTCACTCGCACACACGCACACAGGAACCCTGACAGATAGCTTCATATCTCTCCTTCTCCTCCTGTGCATATCGAAGTTCTGTATCGCGAGCAATTACTTCCTTGATGTCAATTCTGGAAGGGAAACCAGAGCTATATCCTGAACTTTCACTAATGTCCGAATCAGTTGTGGTGCATTTCTTGTCTCTCATTTGATTTGGCCAAATTCTCTCGCTTCTGCTTTTCTTTAGCTTCTTGTCTCAGCAGTCTTTCAGTCATTTTCCTCTCAGGTTCCACATCTTGTGTAAATTTAGGTACATTTGACCGAAAGGTATCTAAAGATTCATCCTGTTCTTGAAGTGGGAAAGAGCGGTTCAAATCTTTATTTGGTCCTCTCTTCAATGTCCGTAGCACAGGGATAATCCTCTTGAGTAATCGACGGAAATATATCCTCTTCAGGAATCTTTTTCTCCCCCTCGTGATGTACATATTCCTTCTGAATGCCTTCACTAATGCTCTTATATTTTTGCCTTTGCTTTACAATTTGTTCCTTTGGATTTTCAGTAACCTGTATGGTGAGAGACTTTTGAAACCATTTGTCATGTTTGTCTTTTCCAGAAACCTCCTTGGATTTAGCTGTGGACACTTTGGGAGCTTTTTGTCTATTTGTCTCAATTGGATGTGTTCTTATAAGTTCCAGTATTTTAGCGTCTTGCATTTCCTTGTTCTGTTTTTCTCTCCAAATTTCCACATCCTGTTCGTAAGCGTTTAGCTTTCTAGTTCTCGGTTTCTTCTCCTGTGCGTTTCGAATTATAGCTTCATCTTTCCGTTTCCTCTCCTGTGCATGTTGAAATTCAGTATCCTGAGCAATAGCTTTCTGAATATCAATCCTGTCTTCCAAACATGAAGGGAAACTTGAGCTATACCCTGAGCTTGCACTAATGTCAGAATCGGTTGTGGTGCAATTCTCCTGTTCCTTATTTGATTTGGTCAAATTCTGCCTCTTCTGCTTTTCTCTAGCTTATTTTCTCAGGAGTCTGTCATTGTCCTTTCAGGTTTTCCATCTTTTGTAAATTTAGGCAAGTTTGACAGAAATGCGTTTAAAGATTCATCCCGTTCTTGAAGTCGGAAAGAGCGGTTCAGATCTTTATTTGGTTCTCTCTTCATTGTCCTTTGCACAGGGATAAACCTCCTCGGTAATTGAAGGGAATCCGTCTTCCGTTTCTGCCTCTCAGCTATTACGGTGAAACTCAGAGTTTACTTCCAATAAACCTCACTGGTCATCAGTAAAACCACAATCCTTCATTTGGGGGTGTTTTTTTTTTTAATCTTTAATCCTGTTAGTGATGTGCTATTGTTCATCCTTGTATATATGTGTGGCCCAATGTAGACAAATGAGCCAAACACATTCAACTGAAAAACATAAGTGGGTTTTATTCCTGACTGTCCTCAGATGGGACAGTATTAATTTTGGTTTGATTTGTACGGAACAGCAATGCTATCACCCAGGAAAATGTTTTTTACGAACGCTATCACGTTATAGCGTGATACGTATCTTAGATGTAATACGCATCTTGTTTAAACGTGATAGGCATCTCATTAAAATGTGACACAAATCTTGTCAAAAAGTGACACGTATGTTGTTAAAACGTGGTGTGAAGTGTATCTTGTTTAAACTTGACACGTATCTCGTTTAAACCTGATGCTGTCATGAAGTGCGGGGTGTGGTGGTGAGGCAGACTCTGTAGACCCAGGTACGGAGTAAAACTGGTGGTTTTAATGCACAGAGTTACAAACAAAAATCCAACACAGTCCAAAAACCGAGGCAGCACTGCTGAGCGGAATCCAGGGCTCAACGCAGGTAGCAACAAGGCATACGAATGGACTAGACGCCAACACACGACTGAACAGACGCCAAAATGAGACGAGGACCAGACAAGACACAGACACACAAGTGACACTAAATACACAGGAGGTAATTAGGGGACGAGAAACACCTGGAAGTAATCGAGGGGAGAACAGGACAACATGGAGACACAGAAAACTCGAAATAAACACACAGAAAAACACGGAACATGACAGACCGACAGACCCGCATCTTGTTTAAACGTGACCCGCATCTCCTTAAAATGTGACACGAATCTTGTTAAAACGTGACACGTATGTTGTTAAAACGTGAAGCGTATCTTGTTTAAACGTGACTCGCATGCGCATCTCTTTTAAACTTGACGCGCATCTCGTTAAAACGTGACATGTATCTAGTTAAAATGTGATAGTATATCTTGTTAAAACGTGACACTTGTCTTGTAAACGTTATAATTTTATGTCCAGGAAGTGGCAGTATAATGCTAGGCTAGTACAGAGGCTAACAGGAATTGGTCAAGTTTCCCTTCATGTTTGGTCTAAAACATGGAGAGATACGGATGCTGCTTTGCACTGTGGTTAAAACCATTAATAGCATGCGCACTCTGAGCAGGATCCTAAACAGAACAGGACTGCACAGAAGGAAACGTCAGTCTAGTCCTCTAGCTGTGGCGGCGTTTCAAAGACAATTGAAATACAAATATTAATTTATTTTTTAGAAAAGAAAAGATCCAGCTTCATCTGGATCGAAGCTGAAGTTGGCTTCCGATTGTAGCTTCTGATTCAGGAAATGGCTAAATTGTATTCTCTGATCACTGCTGGTCGTCGCACCTGGACATGAGCCTTTTCTTTGTTGGACCATCTGCTACAGATATCTTCTGGATCTTTCCCACACACAGTGGAAGCCATCAACACTGGTTTATTGTCAAACCATTTAGTGATTGCCAGCTCAGGCCTCCTCCGGACCACCGTCACTGATGCTCCTCTCCCTTCTTTTCGCAACTGCTTATCTCCTGGTAGCTGGCATGGCTTTGGTACTCGGTTCCTCATTATTGTTCCAGTTGCTGGAAGACCCTTTGCAAGCAAAGCATCCATGAGATTGATTGTTGTGAAGTATCGATCAAAGAATACACAGGTTCCTGTGGGAAGAGATTCAACCAATCGCAAGACTGCTGCAGCTCCAACTCCCAACCTTTGGCCCCTGAACGTATTCTTCCCTTGATACACCTCAAAATCCAGCACCAGACCATTTGGAGAGGCAAGGACAAAGACTTTTAGGCCAGTAGGGTTTGGCTTGCCTGGGACATATTGCCTGACTGGACAGCGGCCTGTGTAAGGGATGATTTGCTCATCAATGCAGACCTTGTTATACCTTGGAAGTCTCAGACAACCTTGCCTCACACGGTCAAGCAATGGTCTGACTCTCCAAAGAGTGTCTGACTGCTTTGTCTCCTCTGTTACATCCAGATCATCAACAATCTTGAGTGAGCTTCTCAGCTTGTAGAACCTGTCCCTTGTCATTTTCCTGCTAATAACTGGCACTTTAGTTTTTTTAGCCCAAAACATTTTAACTCTGGGATAGCCAAGGCAGGCCATGTGTACTGATATCCCAAAGAAAATCTTGATTTCTTGAGCAGTAGTATTTAATGACACTCCTGTAGTTTGCAGCTGTCTTTGATTTGTAAAAGCTGCCAAATCTTCAAAGATTTTGTCGTTAATGTACTGCGAAAAGTATTGGATTGGACTCCAGTGTTCTCTGATTTTAGGGTCATCTTGATAGACAGGAAGCCCAGGTAGCACAGGTGTTAATCTATTATGATGGATGGAAAAAAAAACACAAATAAGTACTAAAATACTAATACAGCACTAATCTAATATGATAATAGAATTGGATATATTAGCCTAGAACTAAATAAAACATACAAGGTAGTCCTGGCCCACAAAGCACGACGACTTTCCTGCTCCCTTTCTGGCTCTGAGTCTGTCTCCTCATCAGATACTCCTGCATCTTCTTCCTCTCCTTCTTCACCATCTTCTCCTGTCCCAGGCTGATACTCATCCTCATCCTCATCTGACAGCCCCAAATATGAATCTCCCTCTACTATTCGGTATAAAATCCTCTCTGCTTCACTTCTTTCTCCTACAACAATGTTGACTCATTAAATACATTAAAATGGTCCTGGTGTCCACTACAATTGACATTCATTAAAGAATAATTTGCTTACCTTTCCTCTTTACATAAAATGCGGTTGTTGGTATGCCAGCCATTTTGATTGAAAAGAAAAAGTGAGTTCCCAGCATGCAAACCTATCACATGACACATCACTGGAAAGCCCAGGATGTCCTCTAAAGAGTACTGCAGGGCTTGATAGGGTAACTCAAAATAGTAAAAGAAAATACAGGTGAACAAAATGTCCACTATAAAGGACACAAATGAATGGGCGGGGTCTCAGGAGGATATGTTGAAACCAAGCCCCAAAAGCTATTTTTCCCAGCCGACTATGTGATCTTAACAAACTCAATTTTTTGTAGGGGTCTGGGACTGTTTAATAAAGATTTATTAGGACACAAAAATGCTTCCAAAGCTAATTTGACCGACGGAAACAAATTTTAAAAATTGACGAAATTGAGTATTTTTTGACCACTCCCCAAATTTGTATTTTTCATCAGATTTAAATAAAACTTCTCTACTACAGATAAAGGCTGCTGAATAATATAAAGTCATCCATTTTGGCAATCTTTAATAGTTTCTTTGACATTTGTGGTAGGAAATAGGGATTTATTGTTTGTTTTTTAAAATATCTAATTTTAGATAAGTTTTGACTTGCACCAAAATGTTTATTTTTTATGCATTTCATTGAAACTGCTTCATCAGATAAAAACATTCACTTATGGCTATCTTCAGTAGTCTTTTTTTATTTTGCTGACAGAAAATAGAGATTGTTTTTAGATGTTTTTTTATGGAAAATTCCCTACTACCGACCATTTGAAAAAGTGCCAAAGATAGTACAGTTTTTCATAAAAAAAAAGTGTCCAGAATATATTGTAAAGCAGTGCATAAATGTTCCAAAAGAGGGTGCTGTTGATTTCTGTAATTGCTGGCACTACCACAATTCCGACATGTTTGTCCTGCCGGGGACACCGTAGCGCAGGGGATTTCTGCGCGCGAACTGCCGTATTCTTTACAGTGTGTTTACTGCCTGTAAGGTAAGCAGCAGCTCTGCTAGCTCGGTGTAACATATACAGTATATTAATATACCGATCTATTTCTGTTTGTTCAGTTTGCCTGTTAAGTATAAATTACATTTTGTTTTGGTGATGTTTGATTATTTTGTAAAAAGAAAAACGATTGAATGCTGACAGTGTGTTTACTGCCTGTAAGGTGAACAAAATAAACGCGCCAAAGTCTCCCCACAACGACGAGCCGCCTGTCTGATTCCTCTCCTGCACGGAACACATCCCACCCTCACACAAACACAACGCAGAGTCCATCGGGTGTCTTCCAGCAGCTGCAGGGTTAAAGAGGGAAAGCCTGGGTTACAATATTATTTCAGTATAGATACAGTCACTTCATCCTGCCGCCGCCCACATGATGATGCCCTGGGCGGTTGTCCATGCCGTTCATATCCAAAACCGAGCAAATCTGCTAACGCGAATCATGTGCCTAAACCACACATATACAGGTCGTTATGCATAATTCCCATGGCCCATAAAAACAACGAATCTAATCCGCTTTTTAAAAATTATTATACTAAATAATGACAGGGAAGCAAAGCATACCAGTGTGATCCACAGGAGGAGGAGGATGGACAACCCCATGTTCAGGTGAGGAGGTGAAGCGACCTTGTTTGCTTAATTTCTCCTCTTTTGTAAAAGTTTCGACTAGATTTAACTGTTTAACTCTCCTGCAGTCTTAGCGCGGGGTTCAGGAGAAGCGCGGTAGATGTCATGTTCAGCCAGCGGGATGATCCGTCCGCTTTTCAGTTTGGAAAATCTCAAACAATCTGTTAAACCGGCGTCCTCGCTAGAACCGTGCACACGGTAAAAAGCTCAGCAGGGCGTCACTCCACCGCTTTTAGAACCGCGGGAGGCTTAAAACTCCGGTTATTCATTTTTAGCTAGCTTCACTACGTAGCCACATTTAGCTTACAGAAGCTAGAAGGGGCGACTCGGGCGAGGTCCGTGCGTGTGTTGATATGCGTGGGGCGTCACGCACACTGATTCTACAGGTTTGGTACCAATATAATATTAAAGCTCACAAATTAATCCTTATTTTCATACCTAATTTGTCAGGTTTGTTTTGTATAATTCATTCGCTATTTGACAATCTGTTCGGAGGTTTTGATAATTTTATGATTTACAAAAAAACGAGGAAAAAACCCCCCAAAACTTTGACAAAACCGGGTATGTCTAGAAAGCATATGACGTAAGGTTTAATATGATATCACTGTTGGCTCATTTGGTCATTTGTTCGTGACGCCCGAACCGATTTTCTTGGACAATGTTTCAGTGCGGTGTCAGGAGGGGCGTTGGAATTAGCATAAATAATGTGTTCTAATCAGGCTTTTCAAAGAATTTATGAAAACTAATGGGAAAATGTAAGTGTTTTATTTGCGCCAATATACATAAAATGGGTATCATTGCAAAGGAAAATTAATAAACTTTAACCCAGTAGGGTTGCTTTTGGGAAGAAAATATTCTAAAAAGGACTTTTGATGATGGGAAGTTAGGCTATTTTCTGTGATCAGCATGCGTTCTCCTACAATACAATAGCTGAATAACGGCAACGCCTGTTCGTAACCAAGCAACCAAAATCAACGGAAGGCCAGTTAGTGCCAAAAGACAAAACTGGATCCTGTTAAGTGTTCTTCAAAATAAAAGACTTCCTCTTTCCAAAATAAATCATTCTTTGCACTTAATTATGTCTCACGTCACCTTTCTGTAATTGCAATCAAGTTAAATTTGGTGAATAATAATAATCATGTAAGTTATGCTTAACATATGACTGTAAATAAGTAACTAATTATGGAAATTATACTTACCTTATAAGTGTTAAGAAATAATCTGTTCTGCTTTAAAAACGAACATACATCGACACTTCAAATCTGGACTAGATTATTCTATGCCAATAGCAGAATATTTCAAACCTAGTTTGTGATTCGTGAAACTTTTATTTGAATTGTGAAACTTCAGTAATGAAAGATTTAAAAACATTTTTGCATCTGGAATGCATTAGAAATGAACTCCTATCACATTTGCAATATTTGCTATTATTTTAACTTTCTGTTTTCTTTCATTTTTTGTCCTAAAGCGCCTGCCTTTCTGTTTGACTGTTGTGGCTTACAGGGATGCATCAGCTAAGATAATAATGCCAACAACTTTTCAGATTCAGATTTATCGTCATGCAACATAGCATCAGAGATGAATAATCTATTCCAGGTCAGAATGTCTGTTCATGGGTAGATTAAAGATGCTACCCATGTCCTTAATTGGTCGCATCAATATTATAAAAATCACAATGAGAAGGTTATCTGCAAAGTAAGAAAAGTTTAACAGTAAGGCAGAAAAATCTGTACAAGGCAACTTAAGCTTTAGCTTCAGTCAATTAGGGAACAAGGTAACGGCGATTAAAGTTTATTTAAGTATTTTAATTCTGCTTAATTAATGATTCATGAAAGGAATTGTATCAATGTAACGAGCCATGCATTTCATAAGATTATTTTCAGATACTTAGTCTACTATTGACAGCATAATTCAGATAATTATATTACATTTCTGCCAACAGATGATAATAACCTTAGGCATATCGGTACCATCTACATCAGGGGTCTCAAACTCCAGTCCTCAAGGGCCGCTGTCCTACAACTTTTAGATGTGCCTCTGCTGCACCACACCTGAATAGAATAATTAGATCATTAAGGCTCTGGAGAACTGATCTACACAATGAGGAGGAAATTAAGCCATTTCATTCCAGTGTTTTGTACCTGTGGCACATCTAAAAGCTGCAGGACAGCGGCCCTCGAGGACTGGAGTTTGAGACCCCTGATCTACATTATGCTTGCTGAGAATGTTGATTTCAGTCTGGCCCACAAATGAGTTCATTGAAAAAATAAATACAATCGGGGCGTGCTGTGGTGGCGTAGCGGTTAGCGCGACCCGTATTTTGAGGCCTTGAGTCCTCGTCGCGGGTTCGACTCCCAGACCCGACGACATTTGCCGCATGTCTTCGCCCCTCTCCTTCCCCATTTCCTGTCAGCCTACTATCATGTAAGGGACACTAAAAAAGACCCCCTGGAGGGGTAAAAAAAAAAAAAAGAAAAAAGAAATACAATCAGTAAGATGTAACCATTAAGCTTCAGGTGACCAGCAGCATTGAACAGTCTTTCTTACTACCACATTTCTTTTAACCCAGCTGTACCACAAAGGAAGTTAACAACTGTAATACTCATCAGACTAAGGTAGTGGTCTCAAACTGCATTCCCCAAAGGCCAGAGTTCTGCAACTTTTACATGTGTCCCTTGTTCTACACACCTAAATTCATTGGCTAAACTACCTTACCAGCATGCAGTCTTATTAGCAGAGCAGTCTTGGTGCAACATTGGAACTTGCACATTTTCGAACTCTACAGCCTGTTTACAAATAAGGAACAGACGGGTAGCTTGGATGTCAGGGGTGCTGGGGGGTCCTCGTATATAGTCTAATACAGTGGTCCCCAACCGGTCCGTGGACCAATTGCAAGAAATAATTAAATATTTCCGTTTTATGTATTATTTGAGTCCGTTCAAATATTTTTATTTTGAAAATCCTTTAACCGGATTCTCTCGGTTACGTCTTGCGCGCTAACAGGGAGTAAGAAACAGGCAAAATGAGTAATAAACAGTTATCTTTAGAAAGTTTTTTTACGAAGGGGAAAGGGCCCAGTGAAGAGGCAGAAGAGCCCACTTGCAAGAAAAATAAAAACATTTAACAGACAATACCAGGAGTCCTACTTCAGATATGGATTTGTCCCGGTAGGTGATTCTCATATTCCAAGCCCGCTCTGTCTCATATGTGGTGACCAGCTTGCTAATGAGGCAATGAAGCCGTCAAAACTGTTGATACAGTTTGTGTTTCAGCTCACACATTGTTCCAGCTATCAAGGGAAAATTGAGTGACTTTTGACATTTCACATAAAATTCAAGACTGAAGTGTCACCCCTCTTATAAGCGGAATTAGGTTTGTAGGGTTGTCGTACAATTAAATATAATATTGTGCATGAAAGATATTTTAGCAACATAGAAGCAGCATAGGAGCCCTTCCTTAAAACTAAATGGATCTGGATCAGAACAAGTCTGTAAACATTAGTAAAATAGTTAAATGTTTAAGATGAAAAGTACTTTTGTTCCTTTTTTCCAATGTGTTGTTACTGAAAGTTAATCTCCGATGCGTCACAAGAGATTATGACTTAATTCACCAAAATAAAGCAAAAAAAAAATCATCAAATGCATCTAATTGCCCAAATTTTAGGCCAATCAAGAAAAAATCTTAATGTGTTTAAATTATACATTATTCAATTTATGTAGCGTTGTTAATTCAATTCAATGTGATTATTATTATTATTCATTTATTACTAATAAGATTTTTTTTTTTATTATATGAATTATAATGACTAATTATTCACATGTTGTAATGAATAATTTGCACATGAACATGAAAGGCACAACACAACATGTCAAAGAACATCACTAATAAATTGGTGTTCAATGGAACTTGGTTGAAGAAGCTCATCACCTGCTTCACCATCAGTTGTTTCTGATAACTTTTCTGTATTAGGCTGAATTTGTGGGAGAAAAACAAACCAAACCACATGAAAAAAGCATGAAGATTGTTGATGGAGTCTTCAGCAGAGAGTCAAAACTTGTGCAGGTCACTTGGAAGAGTGACCTGCACACATACACACACACACACACACGCACACACACACACACACACACACGCACACACACACACACACACACACACACACACACACACACACACACACACACACACACACACACACACACACACACACACACACACACACAAGTGGTTTTCACACACATAGAGCCCATGTGCACAAAGCTAAGTTTGAACGAAATGACACGCTGGGAACGCCGTCTTTATGGCGTAGCTTAGACAACGGCCAACAAAAAAAAAAAAGAAACTACTGTTAGGTTCCTCATCAAAAACCTCTTTTAATGAGGAAAACAGTGTTGAGCAGATTTAATGGGAAACCGTGTCATTGTGTTTTGCACATTGTTAAGCCTATTTAAATTACAGTCACATTGGCTGAAGCTGGTCTAAATTGTTGGAAAAAGTTTCATTTGTCTTAATATGAATGAATTTATTTGGAAATGTTTTGATGGTGTTGAGGAAGAATGATTATTTTTAGTGCTTAATACAGTTAATCTTGCGGCATGTGTAAAAGGTATATTCAACACTCTTATTTTGAACAAATTTCTTTATTTTGAACAGGTTTGTGTTGAGCATTTAAAATTAAACCAGATGAGCAAGCATTCAGACAAACAGGGGCCAAATGCAGATCTCTCAATGGGGCCTCCCGCTGTGCGGCCAGAGCACAGGAGGCCATAAAATTAGCATATCCTGCAGGGCAGAATCACTGGAGCTTGGGGGAGAGAAGCCTGTTCTGTTCACAGCAGATCAAAAGCCTCCCAGAAACCAACATCTGGGATGGTGTGAAACTTAATACAACATAGAAGGTTGAAACTGCTAACATTTAATTTCTAAGACATTTTTCTAAGTATTAATACCATGTTTTTACTGAAGATTGTATTATCTCATTTTAAAACTACTAAATGATGAATGTATTTGAAAATTGTACTATCTGTGACTATATCGGAATCAAATGGAAATAGTTTGAATGAAAATGTTTTGTTTAGTATTAGAAAATTGCTCAGGAATCATACCTTATTTTGTTCTGTTGATTTTATGTGTTATTTTTGGCAGGACTCAATCTTTTGGGGTGCTGACTGTAGAGGAGCAAAACTGGGGTTGGTAAAGATAACATTTCCTTGAACCAAAAATTACTGGATGTATGTTTCTTTGAGAATTTATGTAAGGAGAGATAATGAGAGAGACTTCACAGGTATCTGTGAAATCTTATCTCAGGTTTTTCTGTACCCAGAATGACCGTAGAACCACAGGGGGTCAGGACGCAGCTGTTCGCTCTTTTGTTTTACCAAGGGAGCAAATGGCCTTTGATCTTTGCCGTAAAATTAGGGGGAGTTTCTAAGTTTCTCTGAGTGTCCAAGGTAGCTTCCAGTTGGTCAACTGGAGGAACGCCTTAGTTGAATATATTATACAGGAAAGACACACCTTTAGTATAAGACTTCGTGTACAGGAGAAAAATTCAGAGAGCTGCCACTATTTTGCTTTTTTTCCATCGGCTCTCTCCAAAGACGCGTCTTTGTTTTGTTTTTTGTCTGTCTTTGTCTTGTCTGTCTTTGTTTGTATAAGGTAAACAATGCATATCTCTGTTCCTCTGCAGCTTTGTTGTTGATTCATGCGTTGCTTTGTATGGAATTAAACTCTGTGATTCTGTGACGTCAACGCGCAGTGTTGTTGTTTTCACTCTGGCTGCACGCCGCCCGCTGAGGACCCGGAAGATTAGGGAAGAGAGAGCCAAACGTTTTGTCCAAAGTTAATTTTAAATATTCTTCCTTAATAATGGTTTGAAACATCTGCTTTACTAGAAGTTGTGAATCACTTCAGAGCTTTTCCTGGTTACCATAGCAATAGCAACTAATGTTACACTTGTACCTGACTGATGATGTCACTAGGATCACTATTGTGTCATAGATCCTATGACATCAGCTCTGAAACCTCTTGAATAGTTTACTTGTGTTCTAAAGTCAGACCTGTAGAAGCCAGCGAATTTATAGTGAGTTGTAATCTTTTCATCGTGAGACAGAAACGAAATATGGATTCCAGACGATTACTGAAGAGGATTATTCCTGTGTTTAGGACAAACAAGACAGGACCAAGTAAAGATTTGAACCGCCCTTTCCGACATCAAGAACAAGATGAAACTTTAGATACCTTTCGGTCAAATGTTAGTGAAGGCAGTTATTCAGAATATGTGCATCAAGTGAGGGAGAAAAAAGTTCCTGGGAAGGATAAATTTGAAGACAGGCGTAAGAAGATGGCCTATGAAAATCTGGAGGAGATAAAGAGAAAAGAAGCTGCCAAAGACGCTTTAGAGGAGGAAAAAATTCATAAAGAAATGGCCAAGAGGGAGTTTGCCCAACAATTACTTGATAAGCAGGAGAAGGAAAAGAAAGTTAAAATGCAAAAGTCTTTGACTGCAGCATGGGATAATCAAGTTGAATATAAACAGCAGAAGATGGAAATGGACAAGATTAAAAAGCAAGGATATTATTCCTTGAGCAAATCAGAAAGGTTAAATCGAATGGAGGATTGTAAGAAGAACGTTTATGATAATCTGGACAATATCAAGAAAAAAGAAGCTGCCAGCTACATTGTCTTAGAGGAAAAGCGATGCAAAGAGAGGGCTAAGCAGCAGCTAGGGCAAAAGTTACGAGAGGAACAGGAGAAGAAAAAGAAAGATGATTTGAAAAAGTCTCTGGCTGACACATGGGATGCTCAGATTCGAGGTAAACAACAGAAGAAGAAGGAAAAGGCTGAAATTGAAAGGCAACAAATGGCTGCCATAATGGAGTCAGACAGACGGCAACAAATTGAGGAAATTCAGATGAGGAGACGGAAGAAAGAGAAAAACCAGAAATTTTTGAGACAGGAGGAGACGCAGCCTAACAAAGAAGAAGTAAAGACTATGGATGACAATTTTGATAATATATTGAAGAAAGAAGCGGCTTATGATGCTATATTACAAAAAGACCTTTGTAAGAGTATGGGAAAGGAGGAGTTGGCTAAAATGTCTGATGAAGAAAAGCAGCAGGAAAAAACTCTGATGCAAAACCCTCTGGCTGATGCATTGGCTGCCAGACATCAACACAAACAGAAGAAGAAGATGGAAATGTACAGGACTGAAAGACAAGCGGTGCTTCCTGGATATAGAGTTGAGGAAGTTGGAGCCAGGAGAGAAAAGAAGGAGGCTCAGCAGATCCTGAAGACACAGGACAACATTAGTGAGCAAAGAAGAGCTGTTCCATATAAATCGGTCGTTCAAGATCATGACATTGACTGCGACGTTCCTGTTAAAGACAGAATTCGTGAATGCCGTAAAAAAATAGTGTATGACCAACTGTCTCTTAAAAAGAAGGAAGAAGCTGCCAAAAGGACTTTTATGGAGGATAAGTTATTGAAAGATATTAAACATCGGGAAGCTGCAGAGATAAAGCGTGAAAAACTGGAGAAAGATAAAAAAGCTGCAGCTACCAAGTCTCTGACTGATTCGTGGGATTCACAGATACACCGCAAGCAGCAGGAGAAGAAGGAACTTCGTAACTTTGAAAGGAAAGACATGCTTTCCTTAATTGAATTGGATAGAGTATGTGGAGGTGAAAATAAAAGAATCCAGCTTGAGAAACTAAAACAGCCGATTTATCATCAAGTTTGGACGACTCTGCCAGCAGCAGAACCAGGGAGCAGTAGCTCCAAGTGCTGTGTGGGAACTGCTGACAAACATGACGCAAACCCTAGCAATGTTTACAGACCTTTACTGAGTCGACAGAAAGTTTGCAATACCGAACCTGTCAAACTTCCCTCACTGAATTCCAAATCTGTGCACCTCCCTGAGAATTGCCAAAACAAAAATGTAAAACTCCCATCCATTCCCAGGCCCAAATGAAGAATTTGTTTCTCAGTTGGCCAAAGAATGTGATGGGATTCCCCTGGAGGATCTGAGGAAAGTGAAGTCTGGGCCTCCCTACTTAGGCTGTCGCCCCCACGACCCAACAAGCAGAAGAAAATGGACGGATGGACGGATGGACGGATGGATGGATGGATGGACGGACGGACCTTTTATTACCTGTCTCCCAATTACTTCCACTCTGGAGTTGCCCACGGTGAGAGGCGACGGGCAGGAGTGGGCATACTTGTTGCCCCCCATCCCGCCGCCTGTATGTTGGGGTTTACCCCGGTGAACGAGAGGGTAGCCTCCTTCCGCCTACAGGTGGGGGGACGGGTTCTGACTGTTGTTTGTGCTTATGGGCCGAATGACAGTTCAGATTACCCACCCTTCTTGGAGTCCTTGGAGGGGGTACTGGAGAGTGCCCCTCCTGGGTACTCCCTTGTTCTGCTGGGGGACTTCAAAGCTCACGTGGGCAACGACAGTGAGACCTGGAGGGGCCTGGTTAGGAGGAACGACCCCAATGATCTGAACTCGAGTGGTGTTCTGTTGTTAAACCTCTCCGCTTGTCAAGGATTGTCCATAACGAGCACCATGTTCAGACATAAGGGTGTCCATATGTGCACACGGCACCAGGACACCCTCGGCCGCAGTTCGATGATCGACTTTGTCATCGTTTCGTTGGGTCCGCGGTCATATGTCTTGGACACTCGGGTGAAGAGAACTGCAGAGTTGTCCACTAACCACTACCTGGTGGGGTGGAGGATGCCGGTCAGACCTGGCAGGCCCAAACGTGTTGTGAGGGTCTGCTGGGAACGTCTGGCAGAGTCCCTTTACGACCGGTGTCAGAGTCTGGTCCACATTGCCGGCAGTAAGTCGGGCTCGTTTCCGGTGAGAGTTGGACTCCGCCAGGGCTGCCCTGTGTCTTCGATTCTGTTCATTATGTTCATGGACAGAATTTCTAGATACAGCCAAGGTGTTGAGGGGATCCGTTTTGGTGGCCTTAGGATCGCATATCTGCATTTTGGGGATGATGTGGTCCTATTGGCTTCATCAGGCCGTGATCGGCAGCTCTCACTGGAGCGTTTCGCAGCCGAGTGTGAAGCAGCCAGGACGAGGATCAGTGCCTTCAAATCCGAGGCTATGGTCTTGAGCTGGAAAAGGGTAGAGTGCCTTCTCTGGGTCAGGGGAGTTGGGGGGCAGTCCTGCCCCAAGTGGAGGAGTTTAACTATCTCGGGATCTTATTCACAAATGAGGGAAGGGAGTGAGAGATCGACAGGAGGATTGGCGCAGCTGAGACAAAAAGCGAAGCTCTCAATTTACCGGCCGATCTACGTTCCTACCCTCATCTATGGTCATGAACTTTGGGTTATCACTAAAAGGACAAGATCGCGAATACAAGCAGCCGAAATGGGTTTTCTCCTTAGGGTGTCTGGGCTCTCCCTTAGAGATAGGGTGAGTAGCTCAGTCATCCGGGAGGGACTCAGAGTAGAGCTGCTGCTCCTTCACGTGGAGAGGAGTCAGTTGAGGTGGCTCGGGCATCTGGTCAGGACGCCTCCTGGATGCCTCCCTGCTGAGATGTTCCGGGCACGTCCCACCTGGAGGAGGCCCCGGGGAAGACCCAGGACACGCTGGAGGGACTATGTTTCTCGGCTGGCCTGGGAACACCGTGGGATTCCCCTGGAGGAGCTGGAACAAGTGGCTGGGGAGAGGGAAGTCTGGCCTGCCTTCTGAAGCTGCTACCCCCGCGACCCGACCCCGGATAGAGCGGATAAAAATGGATGGATGGATGGATGGATGGACGGATGGATTAATGGATGGATGACTCTTCAAACCACTCTTTGCTTTTCTCTTCTGCTTGTCTGTGAAAACAGCAGCTTTCACTTATCATTTACATTACATCTTTGTGAGATTGTCTGTTAGCTACGTCAGACATATGAGGCCTTAGCTTTGAAGGTTTTATGAAGTTTGATACCGTTGTTGGAGCGTTTGAGGATGTCTGAATTATTTTCTAAGCATCATTGATAGTCCTGCAGCGTACGGAGCAGCCATTACTAACATATTGTTGCCTGTGCACCGGAAGTATTCTATGTGGTGAAAAAATGCGGAAATGCTAAAACCGCAGTCCATAGCATATATGGTTTTAGTTACTTTAAGTCATTGTACGTCATTTTAACAATAGGTTTTCTCTGGGTGCTCCAGTTTCCCTACAAAAACGGTAAATAGGTACATAGAGTAGATAGATAGATGGGTAGCTAGATATTGTCTGTAATTTTCTTTATTAGTAAAATGACGTAATCCTACTTTAAATACAAGTTTTCTCCGGGTGCTCCGGTTTCTCTAAAAACACAAGTGACAGATAGACAGACACTGTAATTTGCTCTCTTAGTAAAATCAACTAATCTTGTTTTAAACTAAAGTTTTCTCCGGGTGCTCCGGTTTCTCTACAAACACAAATGACAGACATACAGACAGACAGATAGATATTGTCTATAATTTTGTGTATTAGTTAAATAATTCTACTTTAAACATAAGTTTTCTGCGGGTGCTGCGGTGCCTCTACAAGCAGGATGGATGGATGGATGGATGGAGAGATAAATATTTTCTGCAACCTTCTCTATTATTAAAATTAAGTAAACCTATGTTTTATATAAGTTCTATCCGGGTCTCTACAAACATGATACTACATAGGTTAGCTAGCTATAAATAAATATGTCTATCAATAGATATGCAGGTAGATAGATAGAGCTATCAATAACATTTATTGGACGGTGTTAAAAAAGAGGATAATTTAACGTTAACTTTGGACAAATCGTTTGGCTCTTTCCTCTTTAATCTTCCCAGGATCCTCGGCGAGTGACGTTCTCGCTAGTGACGCTCTCAGTGGGCGACGTGCAGCGACAAGGAAACCACAACACTGCGCGTTGACGTCACAGATCACAGAGTTTAATCCCATACAAAGCAACGCATGAATCAATTAACAAAGCTGCAGAGGAACAGAGATATGCATTTTTCTCATAAAAATAAAGACAGACACAGGGAAGACAGACAAACACAAAACAAAGACAAAGAAAAAAGGCAAAAATAGTAGCCGCTCTCTCTGAATTTTAGCGCTGACCCGAAATTTTATACTGAGTGGGTGTTTCTTCAATTTAATATATGCAGTCAAGGCGTTCCATTCTTTGACCAATTAGAAACTCCGTAGGGACTCAGAGAAACTTAAGAACCTCCCTGATTTACGGCAAAGATTGAAGGCCGTCTGTTTTTTTTCTGAGCAAAAGGGCGGACCACTTAGTGCTAATCCCTGTCTGGTACGGGCGCCGAAAAGTCCTGAGATGAGATTTCGCAGATACCTCTGAAGTCTCTTCCCCCAAACTCCCTTACTTCTACCCCATCGGAATGCTACTTTTATTGCTCTGTGTGTGGGGGAGGCCCCTGCTTGCCTGAATGCCTGCTATTCGGCTCCATTCCCAAATGCTCAACAGAAAACTGTTCCAAATAAGAGTGCTGAATATAACTTTTAAGATTAACTGTATCAAGCATTAAAAATAATCATTTTTCCTTAACAACGGGCTGTGCATAAGACTGACATAACATATAAATATGACATAACATCTCATGTTATGTCATATCATGACAAGTTATGTGATGATATAACATAATGAGATGACATAGCATGAAATGAGATGGCGTCATGTTGCATTAAAATGAGATGTCATGTCATCTCATGACACAACATGAGATGACATAACATCTCATGACAACATCATAAGATGACATAACATGAGATTTATTTCATGAAATGACATAATATCTCATGATGTTATGTCATCCTGTGATGACATAACATCATGAGATGACATAACATGAGATATTATGTCATGATATGACATAACATCTCATGAGATGTTAAATCTCTGGGTAACTGCAGGCGAGCCAATAGCGCCAGAGGGCGCTCGTTATAAAAGCTGAGGTGTTGGGCTGTCTGTGTGCCAAGTACAGGTGAGCTTGGCTGCCTGCGCGCTTACAACTGCTTGTTCATTGTAGTTATAAAACTACAGTGAAGTATCGGCGTATTCACCTCCACGTTTGATTGAGTGGAGTGGTTCCTGTTACGGGTGCCGATGTTTGAGCGTTCCTGTTTGGGTGGGAGTGAGAGGAGCTTGGCCTCAGCGGTTTTATCTTTGTCTAGTACTTCTCTAGTACTTCTAGTGTTAAACTGCACTTGGGTGAGTGTGACTTCACGGGTGTTTGTAGTGATTTCTTTGTTTCGGAGCCTCCTGTCCAGGACCTGGCCGTACCCGCCGGTAAGCCTAGTTGGATTTATTTAGTAATTTTCTTTTTTTTCCCCTTCACATTCTAGTATTTTACTGCTGTGACAATAAACCACCACTATTTTTTGAGACTGTGTCTCTGGCTTATTGCGAAATGGACCTTTACTGTTATTTCCTGGGTGGCAGCCCTGGTGGCGTTGTTGGCCACAAACAAATTTCATTGCATAGTTGAACCGCTGAATGCCACACTAATAATTTAAATAATAATAATAATAAAAAAACATCACATTTTTAATAAAGATACAAAGGAAATAAAATTCTGTAATTAAAAACAATTTAATTTAACAATTGCCGTGTTCTCTTTGAGGGAACGTTTTGTGATAGCAGCTGTTTGGCTAAGCAAGTCAATGGATGAAGTGCTTTCAAAGATGACAATAAAATGATCAGACAGGGCGACATCAGTTACAGAGACATTTAAAATATTCACACCCTTACTGATACTTCATGATTGTGTGTTGCTTGTTTAACATGTTGTGTCAGACCAAAATTCTCTAATATATTAAAGATCTCATTTGCCCCTTTGTCTGCAGGTTGTCAACATAATAATAATAATAATAATACATTTTATTTGAAAGGCGCCTTTCTGGCACTCAAGGACACCGTACAGAGAACGAAAAATAGCAAAAACAATAAAATATAGCAATTAAAAATAGGTAGAATAAATACACAACAATGTATCTATATAAAATCTATATGTAAATCTAGATTTTTAAATCATGGATGTTGAAATCACCAACACTGTAGTTTTATAACTACAATGAACAACATTACTACACAGTCATAATCAATGCATATAAGAGACAAAAGCTCATTAAAATCAGTAAAGAAATTCTCCACATATGTTGGAGTTTTGTATGAAGTAAGTGTCAAAGTTCGTTTATAGCCTTTTACCTCAACTCCCCGATATTTAGAAGAGGTGAAATGACCCAAAGAGATTTAGCTGCAGTTTATGATATTCTTAAATATTGATGCCAAAAAACAATTCCACCAATTCCTGCACCATTTTACTGTAGTTCAGCATTAGAGAAAAAAAATAAAACTGCAAGGAAAAACTAACGCCTTCCCTCGGCTGTATTTGTAGTTGTCTGTCACCATCTGGTGGCGTTTTTTGGTACTGCTGCTACTAATCTTTCCTTTTGGATTTGAGGGAAGCCTTGAAAGTGAAGTTAGATGAACTCATCGATATAGAAACAATAAATAAAGATAAATTTGTTGTTTCTGTAAAAATCAAGTCTAGTTTTATAGAATCTGCACATTTTCAAAAGTATCTGATTTTCCATATTATCATTATTTACTTAAGAAATACCAGAATAACAACAACAAAAAAAGCGTTTTATCCTCACTTAAAATGATTTATGAAGGAGAACAGCATCAGCTTGGTACTGGTGATAACAGGCACTTGATTAATAGGAGGAGTTTCAGGAGGAGTTTTTCATCAGGGAATTCCTTAGAGTGAAATTCCTAGAGAATTCACCTGAAGTCTGGCTGTGCAACACTTGGAGAGATTTCAAATAGGCCCACGGTAGAACTAGAACCCTGGTAGAGAGAAACTTGTCATCTATGACAATACATTTTTTTTAAAAAAGAGTCAAAAGGTCTGACTAGAAGAGATCCTTTCTTTGTAAAAACAAGATGTTGACTTAAGTTTGCAAATATGCAGCTCCAAAATAGATGACTCCTGAAGGATGTAAAGTGTCAAGTTTGCCATATGTAGCAAAAAGCCACATATGATAGCTGTTTCCCAACTATTACACAGAAGCAGGGACGTGGATATTTGTGGTTGTTTTGCTCTGAGCGCCTTACAGTTGTTGATTGATTAACAAATTTACCTTCAAAGATCCTCTACAATAAAATAAGTCGTTCCCATTCACATACACACCGATGATGGCAAGTTACTACATGGTAACCACAGTTTCCCAAGGAAAGTCTGATACAGCCTGATAGGGCGGGAGGAGGGGGGGCTTGTAAAGCATGGCGGGCCGCCAGGCTTATAATACACTGGGGTAAACCCTGGAGTTACCTTTGATACCTCATCCTTTTAATTAAGCTACGGACTGAGGCCAAATGTGCCGCCAAGCTATTTTTTATTATTGATCCCAAAACACAAGAGTGTCTGTACTGAATATGGAGCCTCTAAGCTGCAAATACTGTCCCCAGGTTACAAAAATAACATTTCTACCAGAGTAGCACAACAAGAAACTGATTTTTCTTCCCATTCTTTTTCGTAAAATAGCTCACCTACAGTTCAACAATTCAGCGGTCATTTTATTGTGCCAAATGAGAGCTTGTCCAGACATCATTAGACGAAGAATGCCTGTGAACTTAAATTTTCATCATTTTCTCAGATACTCAATTTCAACTGAACTTCTGGACATTTATTGTTCCCTTTGAGGAATTATCCTCAATGTTCTCCTTAACCAGAGCTCAAATTAGGTAGACCGTCATGGTAGGTCTACCATACTCTTTTCATTTTCAGACAACGGACTTAGCAAGTTCTCTGTGGAGTATTTCAATTTATAGATTGGAGTCAGGGATCTTAGAGTTAAAAATATCTAGAGCAGAAGTTGAGGTCAACAGGACACGGCACTCTGACAGGATTAGACGAAGGGGAAACTGCGCTTTAAATGCATGGAAACAGTTTGGACGAGGCTGACCAGCAGAATAATCTGCTGCCACACAGTCCAAAAGGCATCAAAAGACAGAAAGAGATTTTTTTAGCAACATCACCAGCCAGCATGTGTTTTTCAGTCAGTTCATTCTGTGTGATACATGGATGACAACCACCTGTGGAACAGCTGCATTAATTCCCCCGAACCTGTCAGCCTACACCACCGCACATAATAATAAGTCAGTTTCTCTTTGCTCACACACGCCTCCAGCCCCAGAGCCACCAAGGGAGGACGTCTGCCCGTGTTTTAGCAGGAGGTGTGAGAGAGGTGCTGATGTGTGATTCCAAGGGAGGAACTTTCTCCATTTCAGCAGTCCGTCACAGCACACCCCAGGAGTTTGTCATCTGCGATTATGCTCATCTCTGTGAATAGAAAGAACCAACAGATAAATACAAGCTGGAGGGGGTGTGCGTGTGTGGGTGTGTGTGTGGGGGGGAGGAGTGCGTGTGTGTGATGACATGTTGACATGACAGAATGTGAAGACAGGAGAGAAAAGCAGATGTGAGAAACATTTCTGCATGTTTTCCCTTGGTCTGGTTATCACAGTCACTTGTGGGATGTACCTCATACTTGGCATGTTTGATTTCACTTTCTTCTGGTTGTAGGTAGACTGGTGTGGAGAAAAATGTGTTGCAATATTATTGAAAACACATAATATTGTTTCAAAAATGATCCATAAAAAACGTTTTGTGAGTAATTTAATTTAATGTGTATGCAATGGTTGAACGTACATCTGTCTCGTTTGCTTTTTTAAAAATATATATTTTCAAGTGATTTTTTTCCAGATTTTTTGTCAAAAGATTTTTTTTTCAAATTAATTTTCAGACTTAACAATATATATATATATATATATATATATATATATATATATATATATATATATATATATATATATATATATATACACTGCTCAAAAAAATAAAGGGAACACTTAAACAGGTGTTTAACACTTAGTGTTCCCTTTATTTTTTTGAGCAGTATATATATATATATATATATAACTTTTGAAAGTTTCTTTCTTTACAATGCCATAAGAGAAAAATTATTTCGATACGATTCTACTTTTCCATAGAAGACCCAATTTTCTACCTTTATATTTGCAGAATTCAGATCCAGCTGTACTAGAAGGAGGATAATGACTACAAAACTATAAGATTTTACAGTGTGCGTATCGAATGGACTGGAATTGGGGTTCTGATGATGAGTAAGGTTCAGCTGGCTTCAAGTTCATATTTCAAAGCCTAAAAATTTAAAACAGCAGATGGTTTAAGTCTGAGTTTGGCTATCAGTGGTACGTTGGCCTCCAGCAACATATTACATCTAGTATTCAAACTGTGTATAACCTAATATTAGCAAAAACAATAGCAAAAATGGTTAACAAAAATGATGTCAATAGATTGACTGAGTTCATTTAGTAAGTTAGATGATGGCATTTTTGGCTAAATTGCTGCCATTAGCATGAGGGCTACCACTAGCAATAACAACCCTCCAGTTAAGAGTCTTCATGTAGAATGCAAGCAACTCTGCATAAGCTAAAGTGACCTAAAATGTAGTGAATAGCATCTGGGGCATCACTAATGTGTTCACTAACATGGACTTACTCCATTCAGCATGCAAGCAATGTAGTGTAAGCTAAAATTAGCATCAACGCTAAAAGCTTTCTGAAAGGTGAAACCTGGTATGTTTGCTCAGAAAGAAGTTGTTTTCAATTATTTTTAATGTCACTACAGAATACCTTCACACAATTTTACTGGTTATCCGACTTTTAATTCTCTTATTTGTGATAACTAAAGTCACATTTTTGAATCCTCAGGCTTAAGCACTCTGATTTATTGAAAGCTGCTGCATCCTGGTGGTTCAATGCAGCATTAATCATTCTTCAAAGTTAATCAGCAGAGCAACGTTACATCAAGGATAATGTCTCTGGATTGCTTCTGAGTGCTCTTTAATCGTGCAGCAGTCAGGCGGATGGGGACATCATCCAGTTATTTATGGTTTGGGGAGTAACAGAGGACCTACAAGTGTGCCTTCTGAAGAGTAATTTATCTTTATAAGAGGAGCTCCCTGTTTAAAATCCCTGCTGCTGGAAGACGGTCAGCTTTTTCCCCCCCATAGATAACACCCTCAGAAGAGTACAACTAATTGGCAACAAATCTGAAAATCTTTCTAAAATCCTACGGGAGCCATTTTATGTAAAAGAGATTGATTAAAGAAGACAGACAAGAACTCCTCTCTTCGGGTTCTGAGTTGATCTGAATATACTGAGAAAGAGACGGAGCTCATTCATCTTATCCCCAGACTCTCGCCCAGCTCTCCGCCACGGAGTAAATCTTGCAGGGCAGCAAATCCAGATGTGCTGCTGAGGTGGAGACTTGTGAAAAGTATCCAAGGCCTTGGAAATGTATTTGTATACCTTGAGCATGTTTTTTTTTTCCCCATTTCATTTTGTCAGTTTCAATAAACGTCTAATTTTAGTGGTAATTTATGTGATGGACACTGGGGGTGTGCATATGACTGTGAAGAAAATTAAGTGGTTTCTGAAAAGTGCGGCTTTCATTTGTATTTAGCCCCGTTGATTCTGATGACCCAAAAATAAAATCCAGCAAAGTAATAAAATCAATGGAAGGAGGAGATCTAGTCAGACAAAACTAACTTTAACAATTTGACCTGCATGGAAAATGCAGTGTCCATTTTCTATGCACTGTGGAGGTGGTGTCGCCCTAAAGACACCATCTCCACGGTAACAAGTGGTGGTGGCAGCATCATCCTGTGGGTTTGCTTTTCTTTGGCAGAAAACCTTTTAGTCTGAAAACGGCTTGAGACTGGAGCAGATGCTCACCTTCTATAAGAACAACTTGACCCTCCAACCAGAGCTACAACCGAACAGCTTTGATTGAAACTTTCCCACAGGCTCGAATGGCCTAGTCAAAGTCTACATTTCAACCTCACTGAAAATCTGCGGTAAAACTTCAAAACTGAGGTTAACAGATGTTCTCCAATCCGTATGCCTGAGTTTGAGCTATTGCACAAAGAATGGACCATAACCTCTGTCTCTAAACGAGAAATCTCAACATGTCTGCAGCGGGAACTGCAGCAAAAGATGCTGCAACTAAATTTGAAAACTATGTGTTGCTTTCACTTCACAAGTCCAAGTAAAACACATGGAAGTGTGTGGCAGTAACGCAGAAAACTTGAGGAAAGGTTCAAGTTACAAATTCCCAGAGCACGCACACACACACACACACACACACGCACACGCACACGCACACGCACACACACACACACACACACACACACACACACACACACACACACACACACACACACACGCCTGCACGCACTGATGGAAAGATAAACTGAGGAAGATTTTTATAGTTTCTACCATTTTATTTCAGATAAAAATATGTCTTTTACAGATCTAGTTCACTAACAAACACAATAAAGCTCCGATGAACAATGGCGACTTTAGTTATACCCCTCACAGTGATGGCATCCAGCGAAGTGTGTTTAGAGCTTTAATCGGTCCTGCTAACAGACGCAAGCACATTTTTTCACAGATACAGTGAAGCCTAAAGGGCACTCAGCCCAAAAAGCTTCACATGAGCAGTAGTCGTCGTCATGCAGAGCCCTTCTGAAAGCTGTTTTATAGTTAATTACATTCAGAAACCCTTCCCTGCAATCTATGACAGAATGCACCTTGGAGAATAACTCAACATGCTACGCTAAACACTAAAACATCTACGTGCTGAGATGGATGACACACAAATCACACATAAATAGGTTAAAAAAAAAGGTCAGGTGTGGCGGTTCTTGGTCAGTCTAACAGTTTGTTTCCTGTGAAACTGGCAGAAAACAATAGCAAAGTTAACTGCTTTCTAATTTAAGTCATCAAACGTATTTAGTCTGCCTTAGTATGGAACACATAGGTAGGCTCACAGTTTGAATGATAATCTGCTAGATTACAGAGAACTACAGTATATCTGCTGGTGAGATACAGAGAACAGTTCCACCTGAGCTTGGTTTGTGAGCAACATGAGTGATTCTGAAGAACCGGGTGACCACCACACACCTTTTAGACTTCTATGAAAAAACACTTAAACGTTTAAAAGGATTCCAATGCATGCAATGGAATCTAAGTAAGCACTGAAATCAAGGTGAAGCAAATTAGCGATGATGACTTTACGTGCTGCAAATCTAACTAACGGCACACGGGTCGTCCTTGCAGGGCTTCATGTCTCCTTGCAGCAGCTGAATCATCACCGCCTTGGTCAGGTAGCTGGAGGTTCCTCTCCTTCCTAGAGGCGGTGTGTTGTAGAATACCTCCATGTCATCCTGGGGCCAACAGCCACAGTTAGGGACTTGTTACAGCAGTTGTAGTTTGGTACGCAACAAGTGTAACCAGAGAGGTTCCTCAGAGGCTTCCGTACCTGTTTCTCCATCCCCTCTAAGCGACTCCGGTCTCTCTGGAAGTCGTTAAACGCCTCCTTCACCAGACTATCCAGATCCACCTTGTCGCCAAACTCCAGCTCGGGGTTTCTCTCCAGCACTGTGGCCACCACCATCAGCAGCTAATGGTGGACAGGATTGCAAAAGACAATTAAAAGAGCTGAAAATACAAAGATTATAATTTTTTTTAAAGCTAATTTTGCTTCAGCTCTACTTGCTGCATGTTTGTTGGTCTTAGTTAATGTGGTTCTTCACCTCTACAATGATTTGTCTGTACTCAGGCAGGACAATGTTCTTGAGTGTGTCCTCCACCAGCAGGGAGAAGTTCATCTCGTACATCGTCATGTCTGACAGAGTTGGTTGCTGCGTAATGACAGAGGAGACCTTAGTCATGTACTGCTGTATCTAGAGGGGCAGGATACATTTTCCATTTGTTACATAATATTTACATAATGTTTTACAGGAAGTAAAACATTATGCATGATGCTATAACAGCTAGTAACAACGTTGAACCAAAACAGAGTGGAGAAACGCTGCCTGGTCCAAGTTTCGATTTGGTTCAAGCCAAATAAAAACAAAGATCCGTCCTGCTTCGCATCGGCATTTTTCCAACAGATTGCGATGCACATTTTGAGCAAACTTTTAAAACGTTGCAAAAATGAAAAGGAAGCAAATTAGGCGTGTTTCCATCTACTGGTTTAGAGTGAGTCAACCAGCAGAATTCTGTCAGATGTTGACATTACGCATGGCTGTGAGAAACAGGAAGCAGAGGTTGCCAACTAGCATGGACCATGTATATGGGGAGAGGTTTTCAGGAATCTGTTGCTATTGGGCAGGTTGGAACTTTTCTGTTGAGTCAACCAGTATTGGCGATGTTACATGCTGTCGTAGACAAAGGAGAAACAGGATCAGTCATGAGATAAATGGTCACTATGGCAAATATGTTTCCACCTCCCCTTTAAGGCACTAACTTTTTAGGAAAAGCCAAAAAAAACCACCCATCTCAAGCAAGTGTGAAAACCTTTTTTTTGTTGTTGCAAGACTGAGGAAGTTATTTAGAATGTAGCCATTTCCATCAACCTTTCCTAAAGCGATACTTCAAAATGCAGATAAAAAAACGTTGCTGGAAACACGGCTACTGAGTCAGGACGGCGTAGAGTAATTGAAATGCCTTTGGGCCCCAAGACCAATACAGCATTGTTGCTGACCATGTTCATCTCTTTTTGACCACAGTGTACTCATCTTCTAATGGCTACCTCCACTGTAAACGGATTACGTACCTGTGGGAGGTGAGTTCCTCCCACCACGATACCGTTAGGCGTCCTCTCCAGGATCTGCCACACACGGTCATAAAACCCCAGAGGGGTTCTGTTCAGACTGCCGTCGATCTGACGCCTGTTCAGCCAAGACCTGGGGTAAAAAAACCAACAGAACCTGATGAGATCACATCCTCAAAATAAGGGCAGCTGTTGTCCTTTTAAAAAAAAGATTGTTTTTCAGTCAATGCTAGTTAATTAGATAAGATAAAGCTTTATTAATTCCCTAAGGGAAATTGGCTCCTGCTTTAATTAGATGATCTGATATAAACCAAGGGAAGAAGATTAAACAATTAAACATCAAAGAAGATGTTTAAACAAACCAGAGCCACCAACGAAGCTCTGGTTTGTTTAAATCTGTGAGTTAAATGGAAAGTAAAAAGCGTAGATTTTGTCGGATCACGCATCGTTTATGTTCATCCAGCGTACCTGGCGGTGTGCTGCGGCTGCAGGACGTCCAGCAGCAGCTGCTTGATGTTGCTGGGAGAGAGCTGGTAGATGTCCTGAGGTGCCAGGTCTCCACCTCGGATCTTCAGCTCATGTTTCATGGCCTGAACGATCCAGCTTGGTATCCGCACAGCAGACGAATTATGTTAGAGATTACAAATGCCACCTCGTCCGCATTGCAATGAGGACATGATCAAAACCAGAGCTTAACTTCTTAACCCTCAATAATCCCACTCGATGCGTACCACAAGTCTGTGTACATGGACATCTTACTTTTTCATTCTGCCTGATGCCGCCCGGTGAAACATTAGAAAAGAAGATCAATTTCTTTGGGGATCCACATTTTCTGGAGCCTTACACTTGTTTTAAAGACACAACAGAAGTTCAGAAGTGATGCCACTTCTGCCCTCTGACCTTTGACCTAAGGTGAAGTGTTGACTCGTTATTCTTACTCTTTGTTTTAATTCCTTTATTATAGTCTTTTCTTACCAGGTTTCTGCGCCTCTTGTACGATTGTACCTTTTATCTTGCATTTCTCTACTTCCAAATGACACAATCAGGATAGATTCAGGGATGCAGCGGTCAGCTGTAAGTATCGATTCATTTTCAGTGTAGTGCCGAGGCTGGCATTGATCAAAACGCTGTTTTTTTGTGAAGCGCTGCCTGAGGGTTTAAAGGTCACAAACATCTAACACACAAACATGTCCAGCTGTGGCCTTTAGGTGCTGAGATTCCCGTTTGCCCTCCTTTTATACAACCAATTTAAATAATACTGCAGATGTTGTTTTAAATGGCCTCTATTCAACAGCTGCGTACAGAGTTAGTATCTTTATACACAGTTTGCTCTTACAAAGAAAACTGCAGGCACCATTTCCAGGAATCAGATTAGTTTTCAGGGCCTATTTTTGTCTGTTTTATTTCCACTGGAAGAAGTAGGAGGAAGTCAGAGCAGAACGGACCAATTGTGTACTCTGTGTACTCTTTACGGGAAGAACAGCAGCTGTTTTTCTGTGATTGAAACGTTCTTCTTTTCTTGCACATATTTGGGAGTCAGGATTGGTCCAGTTAATTTGCACATTTCAACACAAGAGTACACTTAGCTTTTAAACCATAACTGCTATGAAACAACTAGATATCGAAGTTGCTCTGCTCTGATTTTACTGTTTTTTAAAAAAAAACAAAAAACTTCTATATCTCTGCTGTAGATCAACAAAGCTGATGTTCCTGTAGGTCAAAACATGCACCGAACCTGTTGGGAGGTTTTATTATTGTCTGACACCATTCATCAGATCAACGGAGGCAGACATGAAATCGCCTTAAGCCTTTGGGTGACGTTTTTTATGTCCATATTCCAAATAATTTCCACCATCGTAAGTTTTTGCACCTGTTTTTTCTAATAAGTTAAAGGTCTGTTTTTTACATTTACATAAAAAACCACCAGTGTGGCAGATAAAAGCTGGAAATAGTCATTTTCAAGCACCTAATTACAGATTCAGTCAGCTGGATTTACAAAACATTCTGAAGACGTTTCTAGAAGTCTAAAATGTAGATCCACCTTTGGTAAAATATCACCATTTTGTGTTCCGAAATGCTTCTAAGATGGATTTTCTCTTTGATTTGTTGATATTAGGGCACAAAGCTAAACATAATTTCTGTGAGACACAGCGTGCCACTGTTGGTGAGCAGTTAACAAAACCCCACACAATACACAAGCCCGTAGGCACTTTCAACATTTTCAATTTTCCCGATAACATGACGCCTCAATCCAATCGCAAAGAAAATTGCAGCGTGGGTAATTTGGAGCGCGAGAGAAATGCAGAAAACAGGTCACATTACTGAATCTCAGAGGGATTTGACAGCAATTGGTTTCTTGAGTTTTTCAATGGCTAGCACCAGGGAGGGGGAAATTGCATCTAGGCAAACATGCTGCATGAGAAAATCCCAGTTGGTAAAGCACATAAGAGCTGCTCGAGCTTCAAATTCAGCCTGGTGTCGTCCTACCCGACTCTGATTTTGAGCATGCCGCTGAACAGCTCGGGGTTGTTGGAGATTATCCAGCCGATGTGGATGACCAGCTCCTGCTGGAGGACAGCTTCCCTCTCCCCGCCCTGGAGAGAGCACTTGCTGTAGATGATGCCCTGGATCACTCCTGGAGACAGCGGGTTGGAGATCACCTCCTCCTCATGCCCAAACAGACCCAGGGTCACCTGGTGATCATGTGCAAACAAACAAAAAAAAAAGTGCTGAAAATCTACCAAAGTTTTCAGCAAAAAAAGAAGAAAGAAAAAGAAATCATGTGCTATTATGCAGACCACTTTATCAGGAGACAATTTCAATATGTCTTCTGTTCCTTCAATTTGAAATTGGCCTCCTCTCTCTGAGTAAAAGTGAGAGAGTATGTGACACCTTTGTAGTTTTGCTCAGGAGGAGCATCAGAGGAAAATGACACCATGGCAAATTTCACTGATGAGAGGACACGCTTTTATGTTTTTTTGCCTTCGTCTGATGAAACTCCGAAACGTAGACGCATCGTTCATCCGAGTATCTAAACGGATCCGAGAGGAAGCGCGAAAGCCTGCAGCTGAAATGAAGTTTTGGATTCCGTGCAGGACGCGCTGTCAGATTTCAGTAACAATGTGAAATATAATCAGAATGAAGACTCACTCAAATGGGACAGCGCCTCGTTCTGCCTCCACTTAATACTTTATTGTAAAGAGAGGAGCGGCATCCGTCTCCAATTTTAAATCGGCTTTTCCAATCATGTCGAGAGGAGCCTACCCTCTTGCCTCATTGGCAATCTATATGCAGATTCACACCTTGAGCTACTTCAGCATAATGAAATACCTAAAAGTGTTCAGAAGGGTAAAAATGCAGCAAGATAACTGGAACTCTCGAGAGGAGGCTAATCTCTGAATACCACTTGAGAGAGAATGATGAACTGAAAGACATCCGGCATGATGTGGTGAATCCACACAATTCATGAGTCAGTGTGTCAATCGTGTATCCACACAGGTTGCAAATTATTGTGTGGCCAAACGGGGGTTGGGATGGGCGATGGGGGGGCGGGAGATAGGTTATGCTTGTTGCCTTGCTGTATCTGCAACTACAGCTTGGATCACAAACACAGTCGATGTAAGCTTTGATGAGGGACATGCGCAAGCAGCTGGCCCAAATAGTTCCCATAGGATACAGCATGAGGAGCCTTCAGCGATGTACACATCGAGATTTTGCTTTTTCTGCTAATCAGTGAACATTAAAATCGCCAAACATGCCGCCAACAGTTTTCCCCAACATACTACCCTTAGAGAAGGGGAACATTTTACTCAGGCCCCTCTCTGTGTCTCTGTGTACTCAGGTCTCTGTGTCCACTTACCTGCTTGCCTTGCACTAAAATACTAGTAATACTGGGGGCAAGGCTGTCCACTAGCTTAGTTAAGAGACTGGCAGCAAGACGGACAACAGACCTAATGGGCGAAAAGACACAAGAACATTCTTGAGATATTTAGGACAAGTAACAAATTTACAGCTTGGACTTTAATATGTACAGCGCTTTGTAGAAGTCTTTAAAGCATTTTTAACATTTTGTCATGTTACAACTGTAAATTTGATTGCATTTCATTGGGATTTTACGTGATAAGCCAACATAAAGTAGCACAAGATTCATCGAAAGTAAACGGACTTTTGTTCAGTTTCTCCTGAATATGTTTCGACACGTATCCAGGAGTCTGTCAGTTGAATGAGGAATGTAAAGCAGACATATTGCTCAACAGAACTGGCAAAAGCCCCTTCTCCATTGTCAAGTCTCACTCTAGCCGGTTACTGTCTAGTTCGGATCTAGCCAAGTTGGGTTGGTCTTCATTGGCAGGGTGTTCCATCGGCAGGAACTTGTGCGGGCTGTGAGCACGGAAAAGCTTTGGTCAATGCGCTGATGATGTCCTTTTATAAGTGCACCCCTCGGTGGCCAGTTTCTCTGAAGTCGCTGGCTATGTTTTTAATTGGTGCCAGTTGATGCCTTATGCGTTCTTAAGGCGCCACAATCTGTCCGGGGCTGACTGAGAGAGAGCTGGTTGAAGCACTTCCTCTGGAGAAAGGGCTAAAGACTCCTGGAGGGGTGTTGAAACATCTTCAGGAAATACTGAACAAAAGTCAGACTGCCTTTGACTTGAACTGCTTGTTATAGCATCTTCTTCCTGATCCAGAGTTATCGAAAGGTTGGTATTGGTTTATCACAGTAAAAACCAAATAAAAATATTTAAGTTTGTATCTGTGACAAAATGTACAAAAGTGGACCTTCACAAAACACTGTAGCTTCTTTCTTTGTATCCTTTGTACATTATCCAATAACACCAAGGGTTGCAGAAAACATCTACAGTAGCAATGTGCTGGAAAGTGTTCATCCTAATCACATCGAATCATTTTGATTCTGGAAGTTCCAATATCAAGTTTACTTTCTAGGAAATATTTTAATGTTCACGCAAGTCTGAATTTATCATTCATGAGGTTCAACGCGGTCTGCTAGATGCTTCCTCTTGTCTGCAGGAATCCTATTAGGGAAAAATGGCACACTGAGATGGCAGTTATCTAAATACAAAGCCAGGGATGACTAATGACACACAAAAACGAATTACATTTCTTACAGCAGTGGTGGAAGCATGGGGCGATGTCGTGAATGAGGCCATGAATAAGCTGGAACACAGTCTGCTCTTATTATATGCTGAGTAAAAGTCCTAATCAATTTTTCTACCTGAGAAGTTGTTGTATTTCATGATTACATTTGTGGGGAAAACAAAGGTACAGCTAGGAAATCAACAAAACATTAAAGTTTAAAAAGCATGGTATGCTGTCAAAGCACTGATCCTTAGAAAACCTATTTCAAGCCTCACTTGCTGGCCCATGTCAGAAAAATGAGAGCATATACACAGTTGAGTATGGGAGTAGATTCCCTACCAAGCAAAACAAAACAAGCAAAAAGACTATTCCATCTTTAAATGTCATAAGTGCATTTCTCTTAGCTGAAAATGTCGATGAATAAAACAGCATACAATCAAAGTTGTCATGTCAGGAAGCATAACGAAAGCAAACGATGAGCACAGAAGGCACTGATGAGAGAAACAAATACCCAGTTATGACATATGACAACCACCTGCAACATTTGGTCAGTATTTGTGGATGAGGCCAGCAGCAAACCACAATTCAAATAGAAATTCGACATCGTTTCAAATGGTTCCACACCCAAAACAAGCACAAAATACAAAATCCTTTTCTGTGAAGGACAATGTAAAAAGTAGACAATCTTTGCTTTCGTGGATAAGAATGTTGTTTTTGTTTTTCCAAATTATGAACTGGTTTGCTATGGTAACTTTAAAGCTTTTTCCAAGGTATTTAGATAGAATGATCTTTGGTAAGAGTCAAAATCTATTTAATTTGCAGTGCAGTGCCAGCCTTTGAGCCACTGGGAATGGACTTGGAGGAAGGGGTTCAGCCTCTGTGGTTTTAATGTAAAGAGAAAGCCAACACTGACCACAAGCTCAGCTCCGGATTACATCCAACTCAAGGTTCCTGCAAGCGTCCTAGCTGGCTTGCCAAAATCCTGACTGTGTGAGCCAAGGTTTCAATGTTCCTAAATCAGTTAATGCACTAGAAATACAGCAGTGTAACAAATTGACAAGATAGCCAAATAAAAAAAATCCAGTTTTTAGGTAAATTAGAGCAGAGTGAATGTTGGTGACTTAAACTGTTTGAAGAATTTCACATTAAAAATGATGTTTAGAAAGCGATTGTTCACATGTAACTAGCTACTGTCTTATGTCCACCTATATATATTTTTTATTTCTGTCGTCTTTATTCACATTAATCGCAGTTTTTCTAATTTGAAGTTTTTTAGAATGTAAAAAATTTACAACAGTTTTGATTATAAAATAAACAAATGTATTATTATTATTTGTAAATTAAATAGGAACATCTTAATTTTAAGGGTTTATTTTTTTTGCTTAGAAGAAAAACGAGGATCCGATTACAGTGAACGGTGAAATCGTACAGGTCAACACACAGCTCACACAGCTCTCCAGCTAGCCAGCTAGCTAGGCAACTAAAACATGCGGGAACATTTACTGTGTCGCCCGCTGAACTTTACCTGTTTCCCATGAACCAGTATTGTGGTGATGTGCGGGGCTATAGAGCTGGCATACTTCTTGGTAATGGCAGCAGCATGCCGCACTGCCAGCCTGTAGTTTATCCAGATCACGCAACAGTTTGTTTTGTTAGTTTGGGAAGTCAGGACAATGTGATTAAATGAATTTCTACAGACACAAGAAATAACAAAAAGCATTTCAAGCTACTTCCAGAGGAAGTCTGTCTCATGACGCCATAAGGCCACTAAATGACGCTACATGTTCTGTGAATATGTTTTGGACAAACACTATGTTTGTGTGTTGAAATGGGAATACCAGACCAAAGTTTTCTGCTGCCGGCTCGTCTGTAGATTCTCTCCAGTTCATCCATGAGGTTCTCTGGAATCACAAATATGGCTGATTTTATAACTTTTTCTAAATGTTGCTCTTAAATGAATATGGGAAGCATGTAAGATTAACACAGTTTAAACATTAAACCAATCGCATCCCAGCTCCAGCCCTCGAGAGACGATATGTTGAGGGTTTTACTGCAGATGCTTTCCTGCTCCAACACACCTCCATTAAAAAAATGTCATTTTAGTTCCAATTTCAGCTTAAGTTATAGAAATTTAGATTACTAGATGGATTTCTTTAGTATTTGGTAGAATTAGCTTTTAAATCGTATGACTTGGTTCAAACATTTTGCATTTCTTTTCACGAGCTTCTTACCATAGTTTGCTGGGATTTTGGCCCATTTTACCAGATAGAACTGGTAGAACTGGGTCAGGTTTATAGGCTGCAGTTTATTTACAGTGAAAGTAAATATCTGGTGTGACCTGTGGATACGTTGGAGCGGAAACACATCTGAAAGCTGCAACTCTTGTCCCCCAAAGGACCAGAATTGGGAACCACTGCATGAATCAACATTTTAAAACTGCTAACTGATTGTCTTCTAAGATTATTGTATAATTTCTCCTAAGACACCCTGATGCTCCACTAGAATCCTTATTTATGAACTCATTTGCGGCGTGTCCACACCATCCTTTGCCAGGAAGTCTGGTCCTTCTCTTCTGAGGAGGATACAGGCGAGCTGAGCCTGACTGGCCAAGCAGTTGCAGTCCTGCATGAACACGCAGACAAGCAGAATAAACAAAGATCAGAGTGATCCCGAATGCAAACTTAACATTTTTCAAAAAACAAGAAAAAAAAAAAAGAATGATGGTATCATTAACCGACTTAAAATGATACATTGTTCATGGTTTATACTAATTGGAGTACTGATTTGGATATTAAGTTGCAACAGCTAAAAAAACCCCCGTCCTGATCGTATTTTAGTTGAAATGTTACTATTTGATCGAAAGCTTTACATGCGATTCTTTAAAAATAATTTCTCTGTTCAACAAGAACCCAGTGGTAAACCGGATCATTGCTCTGTTGAAACAATCAGCTTACATGAAACTTCTGCAGGATCTCATAGGTGGGCTTGTTTTGCCACTCCCCCACACTGATCTCCGGCTGCTGCTCCAGGTCCAAGGCGTTGGGCGTGCTCGTCTGCCTCTTCACCTTCGAGTGCTTCGGCAGCTCCAGCTCCTCAAAGCTCTTAAACTCTGGGATCCTTTAGCACACGGAAACGGACCGCACATGTCAGTTTTATTTGACACATGAAATAATGACAATGTTCTCCTTTCAATAACGTTTTGGTTTCCTTTGGTGAAACAGAAAAAGCACTTTAACCTGAATTTTCACTTTTACTGCAACCACAGCAGAGAAAGCATTCACATTTAACAAGGAAAGCGTGAAGAAGCGTGAAGGGAAGAAACTCTTACTCTGCCTCATTGACGCGAAGGAAGTCCAGCTGCTCCACAAATGCTCCTGATATCAGGGTCTGTGAAAATGACAGGGGGGAAAACAGCACATTTAAAAAAACTATAAAGTTATTATTCTGGTGATACGGCCCCAACCATCCAAGAGACATAACAGTCATAGAGGATCCATAATGGCTCATGTGCCAGCAAGAGTGGAGGAAGCAATCTGGTACACAAGGTTTGTTGGGTGACTCAGGAAAGATAAAATGCTTCAAAAATGCAGTAAAAAAAAAAAAAAACAAGATTCACCAGCAAGGTGCCAAGTGACAATTTTTTTTTTTTTTTTTAAACGGACACAGCTGCCGCATGTAATGATAAAAGTTAGAAGATCTCCAAAGAGATCTTCTAATTTTCCAATTTTCCCTTCTCCTCAGGTCCAAAAGTGATACCACTCGTTCCAGCTGAAGTCAACTCAAAAACTAAACGAAGTGGCGCGGGAGACGGGCGGTTGTGCTCTCCATAACAATGAGATGATGAAGAGCACAAGTGTTTCAAAGCCGTGAGGTAGCTGTGAACGGAATGGCAAATAGGCAAGGGGTGGGGAAAGAAAAAAAAAGTTAAAAAAAAAGAAGAAGAATCTTGTGTGGAAGTCTCTGCTGAGCACCACAAATACAGTCTGAGAGGAGCTGGAGGAGGAAAAGTTGTCGGGAGTTTGACAAAGACATTAGTTAAAGTTACCAATGTTGAAAGAAGTTCTAGTTCTACCTCGGCCTCATTTTCCTTGCAGTCTGTTCTGCGGAGCGCCGCTGTCTCGGCAAGGTATCTTCGAGTTTAACTTTGGGATGCTTACAGTTGCATGTCCCCATGGCAACCTTTGTGGGAAACTTAAACGACTCTAGAGCAATTTATATTAGAAACAAGACAAAGGCTTGGAGAAACAACAACTCTGGTCTTTGTATAACCTATTTATTTTATGTAACTTCAAAATAAAAAACTGTTTGTGACATCTTGAAAATGTCTAGTTTTTGTTTTCTTATTGCATCTAAATGCTCCACGTCATCAAACTAATTAGGATGACAAACTGAACCGACATTTAAATAATAATTCAGTTTATTAAAGGTTAACTACCTAAATTGGTACTTTGTGACTGGTTCAACATCTACAGAAACATCTGCCACTAACTGGTAATCGTCACGTGGGGCAGAAACTTGGTTCACACTTCTTTAAGAAATGTTGTAAAACCAAATCAGATGTAAAACCAGACTGACTGAGCCATGATAAAAGCTTTATTCTGTTCATATTGAGATATTATATAACGCAAGTGTGTTTTAGACTCACAAACAGAAATTCTCTGTCACAATTTTATGACAAAGAGCAGAATTTAGGGTTTCATTAACAACAACATATCTTCCAATTTCTGTAATAGCAAAGCAGGTCCCAGATGACTTGTGAAATCTTAAAAAAAAAAAAATACATGGATTTATTTTTTTGTAAGAGTCTTCCTTCTATTCTTGTAACACTGCATTATTGTCGTATCATTTCGACTTTATTCTTGTTTGTTCTCGTGATTCTTCCCTTCATTCTTAATTTTTTTTTCTTAGTGTGGCCCCGATTCGCCGTCGTATCGCTCAAACAATAATCGTGTCCACGAGTCAGACAGAGGTGAAGGAGAAATGAAAGTTAATACTGCTGAACAAATAAGGGACTTTATAACAATGTCAAAGAAACACCATGCAGAGGGAGAAAAGGCAGGGGAACAGTTTCTGCTTTGACAAACCAGGAAGAAGAAATACTTCAAAACAAAGAAACAGTGCAGCCAATTCTCTCTCATTCACAACACCTGTAAAGATCGTGAATGTTTAAGAGTCAAAAAGGGATTTTCCCACTGATCCTTTGAGGAAAACATTTTCACAGACAACACACAAAGATAGAAACTGAGGAGGAAATGGACACAGCAGAAAATGTATCTTGACCAAATACATCGTCGGTGACCTTTCTACACACTGCACCTTTACAAACCAATACTATCTGCTACATTCACTCTCCAGCTTTAGTAGTGCCAAAGCAGGTCGGACGCAGTGCCCTGATGCAACACTTTTTTAATAATGCATTTAACGGGCCCCGGGGACATGTTTTAGGGCTGCTAAATTCACTGTTGTCGCAGCTGTAAAGGCTCTTCATCCCTCATGTCCAATATTTAATTCTGAATCCCTTTCCCAATATTTGAACTCCAACAGAGTTCTGATTGAAAAATGTAGCGTTTTCATTCACAAAGAATTGAAAGCGTGCTGCTGTTGCACAGTTGTTAACTCAGTAAAGCGCATCCTTACACTTCCCATTCCGAACGCGACGCTTTAAAAGCCGCTTCGGTTTTCTCGATTCACGTACCTGAAGTCTGTCGACGTGAACTTTGACCCCGCCGATGACGCCTTTCTTGAAAGAGGCCAACATGTCCAACACTGGATTGAAGCGGCTCCCTCTGGTTAGATAAAATATTTGATGGTTAAAGCTGCCAGTCAAACCTTCCCTGAGCATCAATCAAACTCACTTTAGTTTGTCAGGTGTAGGAAAAGTTGGTGAATTTTTCTATTCATTTTTTATTCCTTTGTTGGACATTGATTTATAGTCAGTATGCACTTTACCCTCCCCAAAATAAAGAAAAGCCTCCACCCTCAGGTGTTTGGTGGTGACATCAAATATACTATAAGCTCTTAAATTTTGTGAATTTAGTCATATTTATTTATTTTTTTCTTCTTTTTTCTGTACGGCAGCAGCAGAACGTTTGAGCCATATGTGAGAAAACTGCCTGTCTTAAAGATTTGTCAGCAACAAAGCACATCAACCTGTTTGTGAAGAGAAACATATTTAGAAATATTTACAAGGAATTTTGCATTTTTCCTTGTTAAATCCCTTCCAAAATCTACAGATAGAAGAAAAAAAGTTAAGAAAACAATAACAGCCAGGCAGATTCAACAGTCATTCATTCTGGAGCATCACTTAAACCTGATGTTTTTGACCATTTTTTTTTTTGTGGAAGGTTTGCAAAACATGTGCAATATTAGCAAGTACAAATGTGGAGATTTGTTGATTTTGTGTTAATTTTCACAATTGGAAGATGGTGAAAATGGAGGGTTTGAATCAGAGTCAAACGACACAAACACCAAAGAGTGAACTCCTTGGAAATGCAAGTGCTGCCCTTCAAAGCCTACGTTGCAAACTGCCATCAGATTCATTAAATCCAGCTGATCAACTCAGTGTTTGTGCCTCTCGTGACGTTATTGACCTAAACACAGTCAACTGGAATTGCCTTTGTACTTTAAAGAAAAACTTAAGGGGAAATTCATATTTTATTACCAAGCTTGGTTCTTACTGCCAGTATACATCTGTTAGGAGAAAAAAAAACAACAACTTGCAACTGGATAATATCTTTAAAACTTGATTCTTTCTTGATTTTCTTCGTTGCTAGTCACAATCAATCTTACAACTCAAAGCAAACGTGTAGTAACCATGCAATCTGGAAATATAACTAAGCTTCAATATCATTTATTCCGTCCTCTGTCACGGGTCACTGCTGTACGGGTCATCGTCCTGATCAATGGCAAACTAATGACTATCGAGCTGCTGCTATGAGCGCCCATTGATTCATTTTTGGGCGCTGCAGTGAGGCCATTTAAACATTTGTAGCGCATTTAACGTATGGCTCCCTGGGTAACAGTCAATACTTCTGTAATCAGCCCACCAGCCAGGCTGTAGTGATACAAATGAGAAACATTATCACCCAATCAGCAGGCAAATACAGTAGCACCGTTCTTCCACTTAAGATTAATGGCGCACACAAAACGGGAGAAGGGGTGGCAGCAGAGAGGGAGAAAAGTTAGATGAAAAAAAACAATGTGAACTGGCTTTTTAAACGCTTCACTACAGTTTTGAGACAGCGATGAATGTAGTGACAGCGACGCAAAATGAGACAGAAGACAGAACGCATTGGGAAAACGGTCACATCAAAGTAAAACAGCGGAAAAGATCTGCTTTGGAGTGTGAGTGTGTGCATTACTTGATGTTATCCTCGCGGATGAGAACCAGGAAGAGTGGACGTCCCTGCATCTTCCAGCACTGCTTGATGAACTGCAGGGCGTTCTGCACACGCACGCACGCACGCACGCACGCACGCACGCACGCACGCACACACGCACACACACACACACACACACACACACACACACACACACAGAGCATCTCAGACCCACGAGCTGCAGCTGTAAAGCATTCAATTTCCTTTATTTGAGTCGGTGGCATTTGGAGAGTTCAGCCTCCTCTGCTGTGAAGCTGGGTTTACGTTGCCGAGCTCCTCCAGCAGCTCAGCGTTAAACACAAACACAGTCTTGATGTGGAGAGATCACAGCAGGATGTCTGGAGCGTTCCTGAAAACACGGCTTATCGCCGGATTCACGTTACAATCGGAAATAAATAAATAACCGAACGTTTGGGAAACAAAGCTGTGCCAACACCTGCTTTCTTCACTGGAACAGGAAACGAGGACATTTTTAAATATCTAGCACTAAGAAGTGAACGGACTTTCAGGAAAAAACATTCTCTACTCTACAGCACTCTTGGACAAGAACGTTTTTCACTAACGTTTACATGATTACTCCGCTAGAGTCCCGCTGGTTGTGTGAACTGGTTGACTGGATGTTCTGGAACCATAAATTTGCCAGAGATAATGATTTACTGCATTCCTGATTGAACCTCCAGCTCTGGATCAGCAGGTTTTTTTTTTTTTGACAGTCTGTGACCTGATTTTGTCCCAGGTTTCTGACCCCTCTACATCAGGCTGTCCTCTTCACTGCCTGAATGTCGAAGCAAAACAGCACATCTCTGTTCCTTGCCTTCTTCAGATTGGACCTGTTTATTTCATGGAATTGCTTTTTATTACCACAAAATGTTAAAACCTAACAAAGTATATTCAATACCTGCTTTAAAGCTGGTAGAAGTATCTCTTACCAGCTTTTTCTTTTCCAGCTATAGTAGCCAAAATCTAATTTGCATATAATCTATCTCCAACTAACTATTTTAGTACTTGATTATTCTGACTAGTAATTGGATTTGACCACTTGAGCTTGTTAGAAAAAACTATTGAAATTCAAGTACATAAGTACTTGAATTTATTTTAAAAAACTTTATTTTTTTAAATAAGAAAATAAAAATGCTATTCCCTAAACTGCAACAACACAGCACTTCTTTAGTGAATTATTGGTCATTTTGTATCAAATGATGCACCTGCAATAAAAAAAAAACAACTTTTAAAATCAACATGCGAGAAGATCAGCTCTGACATCAATGGCTAATCTGCTTTTATTTTTGTATTTGGTTTTTTTTTGTGGATTAACTAATAGTTGGAAAGCAAAAGGTGGTTAATGGGAGAATTTAACAGAACCAGGTGAAGGTGAAACTGCACCGCCTGAGGAGTTCTGGGAGACGAAGGAAAATATTCTCATTCTAAACGCAAAACGTACAACTTTGTGTTGCTCTTTCTGCAAATGGCTTTTTTTAAATGTTTTTTTTTAATTTATCTGCATATTCTAGTTAACGATTAATCGGTCGCTTAATATTGGAGCAGGGGAGCAAAACTCATTTTTGTTTCAGGCCGCATCCAGATCATGAATGTCGTCAAAGGGCCGGTGGAGGCAGAATGAAACCGCTAAACTACTAAATTATGATAGTTGGGTTTTTTTCTGCGTTTGATTAGTATATCTTGAAATAAAACAATTAACTTTTTTTTCACAGTGATGTATTTCGGATCTATATAAATGAAAACTGATTTGATGTAACTGATTAAAAAAAATATTTAAGCACACAACTATTACTTTAAAGATGAATTTCTATGGCCCTCTAAAGTTCAGCGGGCCACATAAGAGGCTGCGGCGAGCCAGACCTTGAATTTGACACGATCCCATTAAAGGGTTGCATATTGTCTCGTCTGTCTTCCTTTTTACGTCTGTGCTTTAATGTCTTCTCAAACCAGACAAGGTGAATGTATTTAAATCACCTAAGCTTTTCCAAATCAATGAAATGTGACATTGACTCACCTTAATGTCGTCAATTAGAAGCATAACATCTTGAGACAAGTAGAAGTCACTTAGATCAAACACTATTGGGTAGCACACCACCGTCTTGCCCAGTATGCGATAAATCTAAGAGATAGACAGACAGACACACACACACTTGCTGTGATATCTGAAGATGGATGGCCCATAAGCAGTTAGAAATGTATTATTCTGGGCAGGACATAAAACCAGCCATCAGTCCTTGGTGTAGAAGTCACAAGAAGACCGCTTCTGATAAGACACAGCATCAGCTCATAGTACACACAGAGAGCTGGTAGAAAACTGATGATGATGACGATGTCCTCTGGCATGTTGCCATCTTCCCAATAAATGTTCCATTATAATATTGTCTTAATGTGTTTGGAGTCATGATTCATTTGTTTGCCGGTGGCTTTGTTGCAGTGTTCCAAAGGTACAACGTTATCTGGTTCTGCGACCTTCATTCAGCACAAACTCAGATATTTGCTCATTAGGAGTGAAAGTGGGGCAGAACGAGTTATTAATTCTAGCATTTTTTTTTAAGTGCTGCGTGAGAAAAAAGCAGCAGATGCATTGCTGCTGGAGTGCCTTGAAAAGCATGTAGACCTAAATTAGTCTCGTTACAAAGTGGACTCCAGAGGACTTTACTGTGGCGCACTAACACAGTAGTGAGCGAGGAGTGGGAGGAAATGACGTATTGTTTTTAAACATTTTCTATGTAAATTTCTGAAAAGTGTGATATACATTTCATTTCAGACCCGTCTGAGTCAATATATATGCCTTTGAACATCTAGACTAAAAGTTTCGTCCATTAATTTAAATACAACTCATGATCACTCAGTTTGGATTGAGAATATCTGAACATTTCGGACATCGGTATCGGCCGACTTTAGTCGTTTTTTGTTGTTGTTTCTTTTTACACACTGCTATTGGTCCTATAAATGAAACTGGGTTGATGCTAATAACCAATATTTCCTTCCATCCATTTGTTTCTGGAGGGGAAGCCGATTGGTCCCGTGGTATTTGTTTGGTCATGAGACAATGAGAGTGATGCAGTGCGGGATTGTGGGTAAGAAAAGAAGCAGTGGTGAAGTTGGTTGTTTTTTTTTCTCAAGATATTAAAAAGGTAGTAGAATGAATATGATCTGTAATATCATTAAATATCAGTAACTGGCCACTGCAGCAATATTGACACCCACATTTTCATGTTGCTGCATTCCTAATTTCAAGTAATGCCACAAATTCTCAATTAGATTTACGCCGGCGTGGCATGTTTGGATTTTAATCAGATTTTTCAGTCAATAGTTTCTTTTGGTAAAAGGCATCTTCCATTTTGATTTATGTACATTTTTTCAAACTGCTTGTCAGAAATGATTTATACTCTTCTCAATAATCAATGGAAGCATCTCTATTGAACTTTGAGAAATCAAAACCCCTTTTGTAATTGCTTTTTGTTCCACTTCGCAATCATGCGCCGCGTTGTGTTTGTCTGCCGTTCAGCTCAACGGGTTTGAATACTTCAGAACGTCAGCGTGCGACAGCAGCAGCTGGCATAATTAAGTGCAGATTATCAACCGAATCTGAACAACGGTCACTGATGCCGTCTGCGTGTTGGAGAAAGAGACAACTAAACTCAGGAACAGAATGCTGTGTGTGTGCTTCCACGCTCACACTAATGTATTCGGATCGATATGTGCTGTGTGCATCAGTCATCCCTCTTGATCCATGCAGCACAACTACAAATAGATGCACATATGCATTCATATCCTGATGTGTGTGTGCGTGTGTGTGTGTGTGGGTGAATGAGCACAAACTCAAATACCTTGCAGGTCCCGATGCAGCCCACTGGCCTATCCGGACGCCCACTCAAACCCAGCTTCTTATTGACGGCTAGAAAACGGTACGCCTGCAGAAACACAAAGACCTGAATCAGTGTGCACAGCCTTCACCGCATCCTCTCGCTGACCTTTCTGCTCGCAGGGAAAACACTGCGCAGCACACCTCTTCCATACGGATCCCTGTGATTGCATCTGTGCCACTTTGAAAATGAAAATACCGTAGTTGATTTGAAATGTCATGCTCCGGAATTTCATTTCCACGTCGCAACGAAAGCATGAGCCCGATATCTCTCCGGCCCGCCGAGGCATTTTGTGATTCTGCCACTCATGAGCTGAAATATCGCCCTCCGTGATAGAAAGCAGCAACGGATATTAGGTCGGTGTCTGAGTTATGAAATGCAGCAGTAATCAAGGTCCCTGTGCTGCCGTCAGCAGCGTGCTTAGTGGACAAAAGCACACCCATGAGCCCCAAACACCTGGTGTCTGAAAACAGCACTTTATTGGCTCACAGAGGCCCTTAGAAACAAATGCTACGAATTGAGCTTTTATTACAGTAGATAAAACACAATCCATTATCTTTTCATCAGTTAAAACGTCATTCGCTGCCAAATAGCCAGACATATCCATTCAAATCACACAAAATTTTTGTCAGTCATATTTTTGCACTGACTTTTAGACTAGACTAGAGATCACTAAACACATAACCAATTACTGAAAAAGCAGGTTATTTCACAATGCTGGTGTATTTTAGCTGAGTGAAGCTGACACCCCACCCACGTCAAAAAGTGCCCAGTGCTGGGCGTGCCATGGTGGCGTAGCGGTTAGCGCGACCCATATTTGGAGGTCTTGAGTCCTCAACGCGGCCGTCGCGGGTTCGACTCCCGGACCCGACGACTTTTGCCGCATGTCTTCCCCCCTCTCCTTCCCCGTTTCCTGTCAGCCTACTATCATATAAGGGACACTAGAGCCCACAAAAGACCCCCTGGAGGGGTTAAAAACCAAAAAAAAACAAACAAAAAAAGTGCCCAGTGCTCCGTTTGTGCAGGTTTGTGCCGTTAAAACTACAGCAGCGAAGTTGTTTTCAAGTTGAATGTTGGATATTCACAGAGTGAGCGGCGCCTGACTCAAAGTTGATCCAATTTATGAATTTTCTCTACCGCTCCCTCTTTAGCTCCACCTATTTATGACAGATGATGATTCCTGGTTAATAAAGTTGTCAAAACAAAGACATTTTAAACAATGTCAACTTTGTATTTAAAGTGTCATTGTTTACTGGATGACACTTATTCATGAAGACTTTATCATGTTCATGACAGGTGTTATGTCAGGTTTATGACGGTGTCATTACAGTCTTATGCACCACTTTTAAATAAAGTGCTACGAATGTTCAATGTTTGATTTTAAGAAGTACTCACTGAATGCAGAGGAAACAATTTATTCATACTTTAAATTTGTTAATGAGTGGTTTTATCAGTGCATTTTGCTGCAACACAGTCACAATCTTGACATGGACCAAAATCCCAGAATGTGCAAAAATCACAGAGCCTATAGCGACCAGGATGACGGCACCGCCGAGATAAACAGATTCTGTCACGGAAGAAACGACTGTCTGGGCATCGGATGAAATATTCAGCATGGTGCCCGCTCTGACTCCCGATTCCTTATTCCATCTGTGAGGCTGAGTGCCACACAGCAGAAACAGAAAGAGGTTGAGAGGAAGAAAAAGTAGCAGGTATGACAGTTCAAAAGGGAGATGATAGGCAATGGAGAAGGTCTCTGATTTAATAGGCATAATGGACAGGATGTGAGCCTAGGGGCAATAATGTGGTTGGAGTAGCGAGTAGGACGGCCACACAGGGGAAGACACAGAAGGCAGAAAGATCGTCGAAAAGAAACCAGAACCTGGAGAGATGGCACGACCGGAGAAAATGGTTGTTTTTAAAAAACATGACGTTGAGGGAAGGCGTCACACAACAGATTGACAGATGAGGAATGCCAGCAGAGCAGGAGACGAGGCTTGGAGTGACGGATATGACAGAGGAGAGACAGATGACACCGAGATGGTAGACTTCCAACAGCAGACATGCAGATGAGGGACAGGGTCTACGGGCAAAATCAGGGATGTAAAGGAAAACCTGCTGCAGAAGCAGTGCTTGGTGTAATGGGTGTGTCAGAACAACTCGTATAATCCGTAAAACGTTAAAGAAGCAAAACGGAAAGGATGAAAACAGCATTCTGTAATAGGCTGAAGTTGTCACTGAATACTTATGCACATTCAACAGCAACAGCTTTGCTTGGATCCTCCAGTAAAATCACGTTGACTACAGAAACTTTCCTGTTACAGAAGTCACACACGATGTACCCCAAGGTTCAGTCCTGGTGCCTCTCTTGTTCAATATCTACACTATACACCGTTTTTGCTTCCATTTTTCTTGAGCTAAACCCAAAGATGTAAAACATTTTCTATATACACATAATGACCATTTCTCTCAAATACTGTTCACAAATCTGTGGAAGCTGGGAGCAAAAGCAGAACGTTTGCGTTGATATTTTTGTTCAGCGTCTGTATCTTCATCAGATGTTAAATAGGAGACATATGTAATATTTAACAATACATGAACATATTGTCCAAAATCTGTTTTTATCATTAGTGAAATACTTGCCAAACTAAGAAGGTTAGTGGGAAAACACAAAATTTAGATTGTTATTCATACTTTCATTTCGTCTCATCTAGATTATTGCACTTGTCACGTGGTACAAAACTCTGCCGTAAGACTTTTAACTGGAACCAACAGAAGTTTTCACTTTACTAGTGTTCAGCTCCTTCCTTTATTGTTTTTGTTACTTTATAACTGACTTGTTCAAATCTCAATCTAACTTCTGCAAAACAAAAACTTCACATATTCCCAAGAACCAGACGTAAAACTCCAGTGAATTGCTCTTTCCAGGCTGTTGCTCCTCGACAGTAGAAGCAACTTCCTTTGTTTCTCCACTGTCTTGAGAGTTTGGGACTCGGCTAAAAAGCAGCTTAAGAAATTCTCATTCAACTATGCTTTCCCTTTAGATTCCTTCAAATATTATCATACATTTGTGTTTCATTCTGTATCATTTAATAATTTAAATCAATCATATTTTATTTTTGTGCTCTGTGAAAGGTGCAGTCTACATGCACTTTGCTGACTTCGTTGCCATCGGAGGATTCGTTGTAAGTTATGACTACATTTCTCACAAGGTCAAAACACAGAGGAAAGTACAAATTGGGTGTTTGACAATCATTCAGTATTACTCCCTTTCATTAGGTTGTCAGTTTTCATGAAAGTTAAACATGAACCAGCTCAACAAAAGCATCTGGGAATATTGTATGAGGAAAGACGTGGTTAGATTCAGAGGCGGTGAAATCCTCAATGTCAAGAAATGCTTTACGGCGAAAAAAAACAAAAAAAAAAACTAAAAACATGAGATTTTTGTAGTTAGTTGGAGTTACTCTGAGGAAGTCTTGCAGCTTCAGTATTTGCAAAAATACTCCTGAAGCCCCCGTCTGTTCATCATTCCGAACACTTGGCTTAAAAAGCTGTTGCAGGAAAACTAAGATCCCTTTAGACTTCAGCAGAAGATAAATAGTTCATCTCTGACAGAACTGTGAGAAATGTAACCTTTGGAGAGTAATTCTGCAAACTGTGCAGGTTTATGGATTGTCACTTTGGCACAGTAGCGACTTTACCATTATGCTGATCAATCAACACAAGGAACCCCTGTTGGGATAATAAGTCACTCCGGCGTCGCTGCAGCTCTGCAGTGAGTGATGGGACAATCAAGAGGAAAAACCTAAAAAGGACAAGCTGATGGCTTGACAAGCACATGGAATGACTGAACCAGGATGTATTGGGACGCTGAGGTCAGGTAGATTTGTGTGCTGCTGGAATGACACGCAAAGGCTACTCAAATATGAACCTTTTCTTTCCACCGACTTTTGGTAGTTTAGAGGAAAAGAGCAAAGAGTGAGAATTTTCCATTTCAAATTGAGCACAAGGACAAACGTTTGTCTATAAAAGCCAATGCTGCTTATAACGAACTGAAGATTGTTTCCATATAATCAGTAATTAAAACAGCGATCGCTAAATTATTGCATCACTTAGATGAGACTGTCAGTTGAGCTTCTACCAGGTCGGTCCCAATCAATCAATACGTTTTCTAATTATACCCAAACAAATGTTAGTGTAGGGTGAAGCTGAACAGAAAGCAGCTTAAATGTTAGTCGTAACATTTTATGGCCTTTTCTATATAATCTGTCTACATAAATGTAACTTACACTGCAGTGAAATATGCATGGAGCCAAATGATGAAGTGTGTCAGGCCCGGCTCCAGAGGAGTTCAGCGGGGGGGGGGGGGGGGGGGGGGGCAGTGGCTTATTGGTAGGGGGCAGAGTTAATGAGCTTTTACTTTAACATAAATAAATAAACAAACCTTTATGGAACCTCTCAAATAAAATAACCATACCTATTAATGCAAAATAAAAAAGGATGTAAACAGTGACATGTATAAAATGTTGAGTAATTATGCTCTGAATTCCATAAATATTTGCTCTTATGTTGCAGAAGTCCAACAATCTAATGCTTCCAATCTCTGAAGTCCATTTCTTTGAATGCAAGTAAGACTAGCAATAATAAAACATGTCACGACATGTTAGCAATGGATTGAACGGCTTCAAAAACTGCAGGAGACAAGAGGGCACAGATGCAGAAAGTGCAGGAGACGCCGCTGGATCAAATCGAGATAGGAGAAATAGAAAGTTGGCCACTCTGAGGTTAAAACAACAACAAGAAAAAAACAGCTTCCTGTCCTGCTGCCTCTTTGAGCAGGCAATGCGCGCCCATGCCGCCGGGGAAAAACAACCCCAGTTCAAAGAATAGACACTTTGAGCCGGCGGATATTAGTTTGACAAAAATGGAACATGTGACTGATGGAAAGGACTGTTGAGATTTGAGCAAATGTTGAAGGTGTTGTGCAAAACTTGGTGCCCGGTTAAAGTTTGATCAAAACTTACCTTGACCAGTTCCTTCTGAGGCCAGATCTGGATGGGCTCGACCTGCTGAGGCGTCTGGGTCTGAATCCCATACGTGTTCAAAAACACCTGAAGTCTGCAGAGACAAAAGGATTCAACACATCAACACTCGTCATTCTTACAACGTACTTAAAATGTGTCAAATTCAACCTAAACATGTTGGTTTCATATTATTCTTTTGATCTCGCTCAATCTTAAGCCAGCTTGAAGTTCTCAGAAAATATTAAATGCATCAATTATTTTTCCCAATACCTCAGGGAACTAATCACCGACGTCTCACCAAAATGGCCTTATTTTGTCTAAAGCTGTAAAGCTGTAAAGTACCATATTCTATGCAATTCATAGGCAACGAGATACGTGTTTCAAACCGATCCGTGATCCCCCTGTGACCTGCTTGTAAAAAAATAATAATAAAAAATTCTTGAGCAGCGGTAATCTTTTCAGAGAACTTTCAACCAAATGACGGAGAGTTTGACATATCACTAAGTCGAAAACGAAGCTCATCCTGGCCGTCATTCAGCAGTGCTGTGCTTGGATGTGAACAAAATTACACAGCTGAGGTTTTTTAGGGAAACAAACTTTTAATACCATAAAAAAAAAGAAAAGATTTTTCACCTCAAAGGTGAGAGCTTGGTGACTGCTGTGAGGGACGGAGTGTTTTTCTTTGAGTGCGGCGGCGTTCACACCGCTACAGAACACACAGAACCTGATGTTAACAATGCCTCGCTGCTCTAAACGTGACTATAAGGCGTTCCTTGTAAACTAAGATAAACTCCATCAAAAAGTCAAAAACTCTGGGAAACTTTCCAGGACGGAAAGCAAATGGCTTTTACAGACGGAGCTGGAGCAAAAACCAAAACTAAGCTGCATTCATTCTTAATTCATTCTGTTACTTCTAACTTTCTCTGTGAACTGTTTTACAGGCAGCTAAAATAAAAAATAATACACATGTAAAGATGAAAAAAATGGAAGGAAAAAGTACAATTTGAAATAAAATGTAAATCTGTGTCAATCACAAAGCTTCTGTGCAGCAGGCAGTAAAATGGGTCTGCAGTGAAAAGAAGGAGATGATGGTGATGATGATGGTGATGATGATGGTGAAGCGGGAGTCCTTACAGGGACGTGGCAGAAGCTACAGGTTGACAAGCTTCACAGTCATTTAACCCTGTTTAACGCCCGCACACACACACACACACACACACACACACACACACACACACACACACACACGCACACACACACACACACACACACACACACACGCCTCCACCCCTTCACACGAGCCCACAATGAAAAGAGTGACAGATGATGGCGTGATAGCGGAGGTCAGACTGAGCTCATCGCAATTACAGAGCTGAGCAGAAGAGAGAAGCGAAAAATAACCCGTCTCTATGACCTGGAACATATTAAGATGCGCACATTGAACCTTTGTAGACACACACACACACACACACACACACACACACACACACACACACACACACACACACACACACACACACACACACACACACACACACACACAAACGCACGCACACAGAAAGATTACCTCTGGCTCTCGGCTACCAGCGACACATGAATCACAGCATCGTTCTCTATGGGACCCTGTTAACAAGAGAGAAAGCAGAGAAGATTAACATCAGAACCAATGTTCTGCTTCATGTCGCATCTGTTGTGTTGCACGAGTTGGTTCCTTTGTGGCAGAACTGTGAAGTTTAGAACACTGCTAAAAGTTACAAATGTTGAAATTCATGTTGTTTTGCCTCCTTTTAATACTTTATTCGTGTAGTTGCTGCTTTTCTTGCACGTAAATCTCTTAATTCCTTCTGTCTCAGTGATGCAGCTCAACCAACAGTCAGTGGCGAAGCAAAACATAAACATGACTAATGTGAATCTAATTAAACCAAATCAGATGTGTGTGAAGGTGCGGGGTCGTGCGGGCGCGCGGGTGTGTGTGTGAGAGTAGGAAAGAGGTAACACAGAGGGAGGCAGCTGAGATTCATCTCGCTCATTTCTACGCCAACAATAGGTTTTGTTATTGCTGCCCACAGTCTCTGACGAAAGTGAAATAACCAATGAAGGTTGACCCTGAGGTAGTTGGCAGCAGGAAGCGGGAGGCAAATTAGCAAGGACAAAAGAGACGCAAAGTGAAAGTTGGAGCATAGATGGAGAATAATGTTTGGCTGTTAACAGATGATGTTTCCTTCTGCTGCATCTCAGAGACGCCGATGAAAAGGAGAACATCAGAATTTGCACGCAGGTTGTTTGATCCCGCTAAAAGGATTTTGCAAGAAATGTACGATTCCTTTGATATCTGGGGCCGGAGGTAACGCACATATCAGGATGAGAGGCGGAGCGCCGCCTACGGACAGGTCTTTAGTCCGTCTAAGACCCTGGAGTGGAACAGCGTTAATATTTTCAGTAATTTAACAGCAGGGCGGACCCCCGTCATCTTTGCACTTCTACTTTATTAAACTTGTATGATTAGAAATAACAAGCTGCACGTGAGCTGGTGTAGACTCGACAACCTGCGTCTGATTTTTGCTTGTTTGTGATCCTGTGCTCAATGTCTCTTCTCTTATCACTCCTACACTGGTTTTAATCATCACTGACTGGCTGCATGTCCTTTCGGTAAGTCGGTAATATGTCAACAAGAGGATTTTTGTTTTTCAGCTTTACTTTGTCCTGCGTGTCAATCTCTTTGTGACAGATAACCAACACTTCCTTTTCAGATCTGCAACTTTTTCAAATTCCTTCACAACAAACTGAAATATGACTAAATGTCTCTAAATAAACTCTATGACTAAATGTGAGCAAGATTTGCTTTCTACTGTGAGGTTGTTGCTCCTTTGCCTCATCACAATTTTTTATCCACGACGGCTTCAATTTCTCGCTTTTCAACAACTGTATATGTCCATTTGCGGATATGTATTGTGTAAGATGTGCTGCTGCCATCCCCCTCTCTCCGTTCAGTAGTGGTTGCCATTTAGTTTGTGAGTTAGTAAACGGTAAACAGAGCTGTTCATCAGCACGCAGAGTGACTATCCAGGGCCATTTAGGAGGCAGACAGCAGCTCGTGACTCACAGGACTCTTTCATCTTGCGCTCGTCGAGGAGATGCACACCCACCCACACACACACACACACACACACACACACACACACACACACACACACAAATGAATACAGATACAAACATGCAAAAAACGAAAAAAGAAAAAAGGGAACATGGCAACACGAACACTCCTGCCGGCAAGCACAGATGCTCCAAAGCGTTGGCAGCGGTGGAGCACAGAGCAGAGGAATAATGCACCCATCAAGCAGACAAACAGGCAGCCATTTTGTTTAGTCGAAACAGGATGGAGAAACTAACAGCCTTGCCTTTAGGCGGCGTACATGAGACAAAGAAAAACAAAGGAATGTCCCGCTCAAGTCAGCTCTGATCTCTTGAGAGAGAAAAAAGGTAATTTGGTGGAGAAGATCTGAAATGCATGATAGAGATCTCCATTCTCTCTTCCTTCAGTGACTGTTCAGCCACAGGGAGGAAATGGAAATGAGTGTTCAAATGTTTCTGTAAACAACCTATTCAGATTCTCTTTAACGACGTCAGTGTAGTGCGACTGAGCTCCTGCCGAGGCCGAGGGAGGCGATGGAGAGACGGGCCGTCTCCCCACAGGACGGGAAATGATAAAAGGATCCAGGAATAACCTGAGCCTGCGACCGGCTCAGTCTAGACCGGACCTTATGGTTCCAGAACTTGTATCTTCCACGACATAAAGTGTCAGGCTTCGAAATAGAGACAACAGTAAATACAGACATCCAGTGATGGCAGTGAGCTTTAACTTCGATAGTGTAATTTTATGACTTTAAGTGAACCGTTTCTCACCATTTTGCAACAATCGGTAAGGGTCAAATTGTCATAAATTATCATAAAAGTCATATATTCGATTATTTGAGGTGTTAAAACAATTAAGTTGATCTGAGATTTTCAAAGAAAGTCTGCAAGTGATACATTTTTCCTCCCAATATCCAAGAAAACGAATCACTGATGCGTCACTGATTGACAGAAAACTTGTCCAAGAAGTTCACAACTGCTCACTGTTTGTTTTATGCAGAATCTCAAAAGCATGTTTTTGTGTTACATTTTCAATATTCTACAGACCTAATTTCTCCCAAAGCTCAAAAGCAGTTTGATCCGTTTTCACAAATGAAAACATACATCATAGAAAACAGAAATCCCCAACAGCTCTAAAATCCACAGAAGCAGCTAAAATCGAAGTGATACTTTGATTTTCAGATTTTACATTTCTTAACTTATACCGAGCGAGCATGTCAATACGGAGGAAAGAGGCACAACTGCTACTCCATTTTGTTTTCATAGATAACATAATGTGAGCAGTGTTTCCATGTGGTCTGCAGCTCGGTGCTCTTGCAAAAAAAAAAAAAACATTTGCGGGATTTTGCCTCTCACCCTAAAAACAATCCGAGTTACTTCCGCAAGGCCAAAAAAAAATGTTCAGACGTTAATAAATCTCACCACGACGAAGCCGCCCAACAACTAAAAAACACAAGCGCATAGATGATGGATGGTGTGGTGAGAATTTGTGGAATTTTGTAAAGGCGTTTTAGGAATCATCAGGCTGAACGATTTCAAACACCTTATCGAGTTTATTGCCTGAAAACAAAGGCAAGAAGACAATCCTCCAATGATTAAACTGAGATTCGACGTAAAAATGACGCAGCCGAAATTGAGAATGTGCAAAAGACACATGTGATTTCAGTGTATGAAGGTTTTAGGAAATCCAACCAGCCAGGTCAAGGTGCTGAAAACATAAACAGCACCAAACAGCAAGAGAAACCTCCCTGTTCCTACCAGTCATGCCCTCAAGTTTAGAGGTCAAGTAGGAAACAAGCACATTGTTTAAAGAGGCATCTGGACACCAACTGTTTATCACAGCGTCAGTAATTAATTCAATACCGCTGAGTGCTCCCCTTTTGAAGCGACGCATTAAATTAAGCAGCTGAAAGCTGAAACACTGAAACAAAGTATTCATTAAAGCTGCAAGCAGCGTTAAACAGGGTGATGCCAGGACGTGACCAAATATTGTTGTTGGACATGGAAAATAGATCAATCTGGAACCTTCTAGGAGATACTTACAGTGTTTGACATTTTGTGGAGAGAAGGCAAAGTTTGAGGCCTTGTCTCGCCCCCTAGACAAGCTCGAAAGCTCAACATTTAAAAAAGATTTAATATCTCATCCCTTAAGGTGACACTGACAAAATTTGAAGCCGTTTATTCAACATGTGTAGGAGGAGTTTTTCAAAGTGTAATATGTGTAAAATGTAAAATAAAATAAGAAAAAAAAAAGGACAATTTAGCCCAAAATGGCTGACTTCCTGTTTGTTTCAGGACGAAGTTCTGAGAGACGTTCTGTGCACCAAAATGTCAAAAATGTTTATATTTGTGCCAATTCACCAGGCTGAGTCAGGGGGGCGCTGTAGAGCAGTTTGGACACGCCCCTTTTTAGCTCCACTAAAAAAAGAATACTGGCATTTTATGTGCGACTGATGCATGTACAAAATCTGATGCAACATCTTTCTATGAAATCTGAATATGAGCATAAAATCAGCATGTCGTCAAAAAATAGCTTACGTTCATTTAATTTGGTTTCAACTGAAGCACCCAGCTGTGTTTGTTCAAGACAAAATTATATTCTTTTACTTAATAAGGGACTTAATCAGCAGCTATTATCCCAAATATATAGCCTGTACAGCAGCACTTAATTCATAGATGCAATCTGTCTAAAAGGCATTTTAACTAAATCTTTCTGCTGCAGACGCCTACTGGGTGCTGCAGCTGCAAAAGGCCATTCATCTCTACCCTGGAATACAAACGCTCAGCACTCTGAGCAGGTCTGGTCAGAGCCAGATAAAATGTGTTTGGTCTCTATTTTCTGTTATCAGAAACAAGCAATAGAAATACTAAAATGAGCCATGAATCAGATTCCTGAAAGGTTAGACTGTTACATTTCACCCTGGGCAGCAAAGCCTTTTTGCCTCTAACAGCTCCAGTTTATTGTCAGCCTGCTGGTTAGCGACTGTTAAAGTTAAACGTTTCCAATAGACTTTACATTTTTCTTTTTTTTTTCTTTGGTGTGACAGACCAACACAAAGTAGAAGAAACCTTAAGAGTAAAAGGAAACTGCAGCTCCGAGGAGGAGCTGTGCCTTGAAGGCGGAGCTAGGTCCACCTGGGCGTTTTGCACAGTTGAATGGTTGCCATGGAGATTAGATTTCTCAAATACGCATGAAAAAAATCTAAGCAACACTCCAGGTATGTTTTCGATAAGGGAATAAAGCTCAAAAAAGATGATTTTTACATAATACTGCCACTTTAGGAATGCAGCAGCAACACTTCGTATTATACCTAGTAAACAAACTCATCATGTCCCGATGTCTGCACCGACAAACACACAATATTCTACAATATACAAAGGTACAAGATGACACACATCTTTCAAAATAAGTGTTTGAATGAAACACGCTACAGTTTTCACCAGGGAGGTCACAGTCCTAGAAAACCAAAACAGCCTTTTTTTTAGTAAGAGAATGTTTTTTTGTATCATACAGATAAATTTTAGTCCTGGACGCTTGAGATCAAACTGATGCAAGAAAAGCTAAAAAATATTCAAACAACAATTGTCAAGAGGCTAAGTCATTGCCTGCTGCATAGGATTATAAATTGATGCGGACAATTACAGATTAAGAATTTTCTTCCGTCTTGAAACCTCAATCCAAACCTGCAAGAGCAGGAAGGAAAAAAAGGAATCAGAAGCCGTTTTAAAAAGGGGGACATGCTGCCGGTGCTACGGTACGCCACGCAGGAGCAGGACGGACTGCCTGCGGTTACCAGCGGTTACCAACGGGCTGGCTGGAAGCGAGCTGCCCCTCAGAGATACGGTGGAGCTAAATTTGACAAAGTGAAAATCCATTTGCAGGAGAATGCTGCTGTGAGTCCCTGCAGAACCCAAATGAATTTCAGCTCTGCTTCATTTGACTTTTTCCCCCAAAATTAAAACCACCGACCTGTGACTCAAGATGGAAAGTGGATGAGATCGTTTCCTCTTTTTCTGCTTTATCCCTTTCTGTTCTCGATGTTACAGTTTCCTCCACAAAATCTTTTCTTCGGTTCTACCCCTGCATTTGGTTCGTGTGTTTGGGATTCTTTATTTTCCTACTCGTCTCTTATTTTCTGTCCTGTTTACCTCGTATCCTGCTGGCTTAGAACAAAGTGACCACACTAACTTTTCCACATGTAATGTGACATTTTCTCCTTTCCTGACAATTTATTATTCAATAATCTATAATCATAGGCGTTTTCAGAGATAAGTTACGAGCTTCTTGAATCACCTTTGCATTCAGTTCAAACATTCAATCTAATATCTCTTAATTATCAGGACATTTATCGTCCACAGACCTTTGCAGGTGACGTTCTATCAGACTTAGTTCCGAATTCTGGCTTGCACATTCGAAATCTTACATTTCCCCCATTATGAATCTTATGTTGGGGATTTCTAGATGTTTCTAGATGGGTTTTTTTGTTTGCCACTTAAAAGTTGAACAATATTTTGAACTGAGTCATCATGGAACTATCTTGGTCCGTGATGAAGCAAAACCAGAAGAAGTCTGCAGAGGGATAACTCTTTCGCCGTCTGCATGTTGCCTATTTTTGCTCAGTTCAAAATGCTAGCATTGTCATACTGCTGTGAAATCCAACAGCCAGCCGGCAGACGTTAAGTGGGTGTTCTCGGTTTGTGGAATTACTTGCCAAAATAAACCTGAATGAAATAAACAACACTGATCTGAAAGGCCACGCGACTCCGTTTCAAGGTCAGATCCGTCCCGGCGTGGCGGCTGGCGGCCTCAAGCGAGCGTCACCCCCTCAAAGGAATAAAACATTTAAACACTTTCATGGATTTAAAACGGAAGCAGAGGAATTCCTCCACCTTCCGTCCCTATCTGGATGAAATATAATCCCTTCTTTTAATGTCCCCGCACAGACGAGCGACTCTGGGCTCGCCGTGCTCCGGCCTTTCTGCGGCTCAGAGATTCAGATTCTGATGAGCGCGTTTCAAAGCAAGGGATCGGCAGAGACGGCTCGCATGAGGAGAGGGAGGGGAAAAAATCTAATCAAATCATGAAAGAGATGCCAAGTCGTTTTGTGTGAAGAAAACGCCTCCCGTGCACGGTTTTTAAAGAAGTCGCTTCGAAAAGGTCGTCCGACGGCATGAAGCGATAAGGAGCGCGACCGGGAGGTTTTTCACTGTTAAAGAGAACGTAATAAAAATGGATGTCTCCCCTGATCTGATTTAGGGAATCGCTTCCAGTCTGACAGGGAAAAAAAAAAAAGTGTGGCTCTACGGGACTGAAAGACAAAAGGATAAAAGAAGGGAGGGGGAGCCGATGGAAGGAAGGAAGGAGGGTGGAATCACCTCCACAGAGGAGAAGCGAGTGAAGAGTTGGATTGCATGCCGCTGACTGCCATAATTGCAAAGGCGCCCCGACTGAGAAAGCGATACATTGTTCCTCAGCCTGGGCTCAGAAATATTATCCTCCACCAACAGAATCCTTATGAGCAGAGGAGGAGGAGGAGGAGGAGGAGGAGGAGGGAGGGATCAATTGATATTAAAGGCGAGCCACGGTATGAGCTACAGGAGTCCCAGCTTGTCAGAGCCGCTCTGTTTGATTCCACGCCTGGAGAGCCGAGAGGCTGGTGGAAGATAAGTGGCCTGATTACTACTGTCTGTGTGAGCGGAGAGACGCGGAGGGGGGCATAATGACGCGAGCGCCGCAGTGAAAAATAAATATACATGCAGCCAAAATATGAATGCCTGATGGTGACGGGCTGCCTGGCAGAATTGTGCATGTGATGTTTTGTTGCATTAAAAAAAAAAAAAAAAAAAAAGTAAAATCTTTCTTTATCTTCAACTTTGAAAGTCATTTTTTCCCCCTTTTTATTTAAATGACAAACCCAACGCTGGAAAAAAAAGAGAGAAAAAAACAGACTTGTGGTGACTCTAACTTGCCAGTCTGTGTTATTGTGATGAGCCTTAACGCAGGCATGCAGCCTGACAATGACCCTGGAACAGAATTATGCTCCCCCGTTTCTGTGCCAGGCTGCACTCTGAAGATTCAACATGGCATACGAGCATAACTACAATCTTTGGGAAGCAGATGGAGCGCGTTAGAAGTGATGATGCCCATTTTACCGATTTAATCCGGTGTTAAAAGAAGCAAGTAGTTGGGCTAGGAGACACTAGGTGGACCCACATCTGTTTCTAAATAGTCAAAATTAACCTCTTTTGTTTACTTGGTGGTATAACATTACTGCCTTGTAAAATTTTTTTGTATTTTTTTTAATACATATTTAAGCAGGTATTATTGATTTTTTTCCAATGGAAACCTATAAAAAAAACACACAAAATGAAAGTAATCATGGAGATGGAAACAGGACGAGTAACGATGTGAATAAAATGCAGGAGTGCATTTTTAAAAACAAGTTCTTTAGACTGAATCAGCCTCTGATACTTGTGATTTGCATTGAAAAGCAATGGATGAAATCAATTCTGTTATTTTCCAGGCAGTCTGGCGCCTCTTCTATTCAAAAAGAAAAAAACCCAAATGAGTGGATGAAATCCTCTTTCAATCATTTCAGTCAAGACTTAGACAAACCTGAGAACCATTAATCCTCCCAGGCATGCGTTCCCAAACGGTTTGCAAACCAACAGACAATGCTGCACAACATGTAAGGAAACAGGTTTTTTCCCCCTGACTTTTATTCACTATTCAATAATTATTATATTCAGCATTCAGTATATGCTGCCTCTTACATTTTTTTTGTTGGCTTGGAGTTACTGTGGTTTTTCGGTCGGTGTTTTGACAGAAACTTGTTCCTTTAACGCTCGCTGCGCTACGGCGTCAGGAGGGAAGCAGCTCGGTGAATTTGTCTGGCAGCAAATCAGACAGATGAGAATGGAAAATAATATTTCAATAAATTATCCCAACTTATATTGTTTTAACAATGATTGACAAGCACTGGGTGAGATTTTATGATAATTTTTTTTTTTGATTCAATGTTTTTAATTTCTGCATTCTTTGTTTTTCTAATTTCCCCTTCAGCTCTCTGAGGCCCCTCTAGCGCCCCCTGGAGACGGCCACTTTGAAAAACACATCTCCAAGGGATACCTGAATAGATTCACAAGTAGGTTGTCGACTGAGAATTGCCTGATGGATAAGAAAGTACTAAAGAAGTAAAGTGCCCAGGTGACCCTGGTATATATTCCTACATACCTTCATATGCTTCAGTTCACCATGAACTAAAGCTGCTCTGCTCACCGCAAACTCTCTGTTAGTCTAACTGTGATAATAATCCAACCTCTGCAAACCATGTCTGAATGATAATGTCAGCCTTTCTGGGAGCCATGTTTGAAGTTTAACCACAAGTAAGCATGAAAGAAAAAAAAAATTAATGATTTATTTAATAGATTTCTTGAGGTAAAAAAGGATTTTGTGACAGTGATTCTAAGCAGACTGAGCACATCCTAACCTTTACCTCCTTCACAGACGCTGCGCTTCTGAAAAATAAATCAAATAAAAAATAAATAAATAAAAGTGAGTTTTGCTGGAATTAATCCTGTTCAGAGACATCCACACATATTTGGAGCCTTTCCATTCATGTTTCAGGAGGTAAGAGAGACATAAAGAGCATACAACTACAAATGCAGTTGGGCTGCAGCTAAGAACCCATCTGGGGAGTTCAATCTCTCCCACCAGGCAGCCTGTCATCAGTGGGGATTTCCATTCAGTAAATTGCTATGTTCATTCAGTGATTTGTCTCACTTCCTAACGTATACTTAACCGCCCCCCTGCAGTTGTTCCACGTCTGCTAAGTCGAGAATAGCAGGGCTATTTGCTGTTTTCACCAACAAAACTTCACCAGACTAAAAGTTTACTTTCCTGCCTGCATGTCAATCTCCTGTCTGCACTGTGCTGTCTGGCAGAGAGGACTTGGTCACCAACATGCTGGACGCTTCCAAGACAGGCAGCAGGTTGTTGCTAGCCACTTTGACAGGTGGCTAGCAACACCAGTAAGCTGACAGGATAGGCTCGAGACAAGCAACACCAACTGCCAGTGGTAGGTAATACTAGCGCAACTGACTTAAGCTAAGATGTTAGTTGTGCTAACCCTAAAGCACTAATCGAGGACATTAGCTCCACTAATGCTAAAGCGCGACACCAACATGTGGTAGACGAGGATTGGCCAGGCCGCTCACTCACTTCGGAGCACAACATTTATAATTTCCTAATAATTGACAAAAAGTATTTTCTTGAAGCAAATACATGTACCCCTGTCTTTATGTGGTCTAAGCACATATCACTGCTGCCACCAACTGTTATGGAGGGGAATTGCCTCATTCCAGTGGCGTACTCTTCTGGTGAGTTACCTCGCAGTTGGAATAACCAATCACCTGGCAGAGGTGGCCATGTTGATGTCAACATGTGTTGTGTTGCCCTCCACAGGGTAAAATGTGTCATTACTCATCTGTCTACACAGTTGTGCTTCAGGAAGTGATTCTTTGGAACAGACTTTTCACTCACAGTTTCAGTTTCATAGTTGATGAATATTGCTAACTTTTGCTGATTCTGTCTGATTGACCACTGCAGGGCATTGGTCAGAAAGCATCAGCATCAGCAGATTATTAACTGTTAACTGTAAACCTTAGCTATGCAGAATAAATTCACTGCACCGCATCTCGCCTGGAGAACGTGAGGAGCACCAACATAAAGGTTCTTGAAACAATTCATAAATGTCATTTATTTGTTTGTTTGCTCCATCCTTGCAACTTACTCCAAAACGTTTCTCGGAAGAAAAAAGAAACAGAATGAGATTAGACAGACAGTCGTCACTCACTTCAAAAACAGAAGCTTGAATTCTTAACAGTCCATAACCAAAATAAAAATTAAAAAAAATCACATTTTATTCAACTGAAAGCTTACTAAACAGTAAGTAAATTAGAGCTTTAGAATTTAGGCCCAAGATTTTATTTAATGGAAGCTCAGCTAAATGTTTGCAAGAATAATGATGTGCTAACAGCGGAACAAAATTTTGATTTAGCATTTTTAGATTATTGGCAGTGTGCCCACCACTGAAAGTTGAAAACTACTTTTGCGGCTATAAATTCATACGACTTCAGACTTTAGTTCTCAGTCGTTGCTTGTTATTTGTAAAGAATCTGTTGGTCAGCAGGCAGGAGGCAAAAACCAACAGCTGAGCTGAACTGGAGAATCTTCCTGGCATCAGTTTCTTTCTCATCCAGTTGGTATTTATAACACTGGAACACTACAGGTACAAACTACAAACTGTTTTATTCAGAAAGTATAAGGAAAATAATATGATGTTTTTTTTTTGGTTTTTTTGCAACAAAAAACTGTGCCTTTGTGTTTAGCCCCTTTTAGCAAATACAATCGTTTTAGGTTTAAATCAAATAAACAGGGTCTGTTTCTCATGTGGTGTTGCAGTCCTTTGGATCAGAGAAAAGCCAACAAATGCAGAGTGCAGTGAAAACAGCTCCTGTTGTGAAGCGTCGGCGCCTTCACTGTCAGCAGTAACCATCAACAAGCAGCTAATAGAAGGGCAGATGCTGCCTTTCAGCACACCTGGCACCGCTCACACTCCCCGCATTCACCTGACACACCGATTCCGGCCGCGGGAGACTCTGATGCACCATAATGTGCAAAAGGACGTGACAGCAACAGGGGAGGGGTTTGGATGAAAGGAGCACAACAGGTGCAAACATTGGATTCCTCCCCAGGGGCTCCAAGAGGTTATGCCTCCTGGCAGCTCGCTTTTCCTTTTGTCTCCCAGCGATGCATTGACCTTTAACAGGAAGACGGTGGACAGCAGAGCAAGTCAGCAGCACCGACAAAAGGAAACACGAGGGGCAAAACCAATCAGACGCCTCTAATGGGGTCCAAGACGGAGAGAACAGCTTGTAACTGGACAGGGAAAGCAAAGTTCTGTCTGAGATCAACACAAACTCTCAACTTTGAGGAGTTTGCAGCAGCAGCAGCTTGTGTATGTATTGGTAGGGGTGTAAGCAGAGGGTGCATTAGAGCATGGGTGATGTTTCTTGTGTTAACGCTTGCAAAGTGTTTGAGTGTGTGAGTGATGTCCATTTCCCTGCAGGTTAAGGTCAATGGCTGTCTCTGTGAGGCTTTTACTGTCACAGACCACTGGGCTCAACACTTCCTGCCCACCACTTGGCCATTTGGCAAACAGCATGGCTTAGCACACTGTGCATGCGTGTAGGCGTGTGTGGGCATGTGTGTGCGGGTGTGTGTGAGTGAAGCCAAGGCTACAGAAAGAGAATGAAGAAATGTGTGCATGTTGGCACTTAAGCGTGTGATTCAGTTGGTGGGGCTGGTTTGAAGTGGACGTAGGCTGGAACATGGTGTGATGCAGTGAGCTGCACATGAGAATGCGCCCTTGGGACAGACACATCCCTGTGTCCATCTGCTGAATGCTGCTGAAGGCGTCGCTGCGCTCTTTACACGTGGGAAATGTTTCGATTATTCAACACTGTCCTGCCACTGACCTGTGCTTTGTACGCCGCTGTATGAATCTGGTGTAATTCGGTTCAATGTTCGGCTCTGTTCCGGTGCCGTTCCACGTAAACAGGCCTCAGCGAGACGGACCAACAGGATGATAATGGAGAATAGTTGTTTTACTGAAACAGAACTGATGCTGATGAAGAGTCTCTGCATGTAAACAAATCACTGGAGTTTCATCTTCCTGAGGCTGCAGAGGGAGTGTGTACAGCAGAAAACCTCATGTCGTCTTCATAAACACCACCATGGGAATAGTTAATGTGGAGCTTCTGCATATCTTTCAACAGTAATTACTCCACTGACCCATCCATCAATCAATCAGATGGAAAGGACATGAGGTACTGAGTGAGCTGAATTTCAACGTCAAACAAGGATGGCATAACAAAGCAGGAATCATAACTTTTTTAAAAGATCTACATATAATGCATTATGAAAATATCAAATGTCAGATGTATTAAAGCGACAATAAAGCAACGTCCTTCTTTACAAAATGTAAACCAAACTGGAGTAGCGTCAGACTTTAGTAGCTGTCGTTGTCTCTGTTGTCGGTGGTAAAAGACCAAGAATCATTTCTACCGCCAGTGGTTAGGTTGTATTTACCCAGAATGCCTTATGCCATAGCCCACTTCCTGCTTTTGGAGCGGTTTCCCATCCCACTTGGCCTTCACATGTGCATTCTTACCTCAGCAGAGTTCACTTCAACCGAACCGAGACTTAGGTTTTTAGGCAGATCACAGTTCAGTTTAATTACGCATTCACATCTCCCCAAATGAACCAGACCTTCTACATAAACCACCTAGAGCAGGGGTGGGTGCCCAAAGTCGGTCCTGGAGGGCCGACATCCTGCATGTTTCAGTTTTCTCTCTGGTTTAACGCACCTGGATCCAATGATGGCTCGTTAGAAGGCCTAAGAAGAACATTGTCTTGTTGAAAAGGTTGTTGGTACCACCAGGGAGAGAACTAGAACATACAAGATGTTGGCCCTCGAGGACCCACTTTGGGCACCCCTGAGCTAAAGTTTGACTAAAACGGACTAAATCAGGTTTAGGTCATCTTTCTCATACACGTCTCTATTACCTCTCTTCAACAACAATGTGTGAAGAATGCTGGGGTGTTGGTGACAGACCTTGAAACCACCAAATAGAGGCTGCAGTCCTACTTCAAAGTTGAGTGCGTACTAGCTAAATATTGTGTGCTCATATCAAAATTTACAATTAACCTCGATTACGTGAAACAAACTGAACTTTAACGGTCAAAATCGAGGAGACAGGCCTCTGACACACAGCTGGTAGAACTCTAGGCAATAAATGGACAAAGTTTTCCTGCTAAAGTGATCACTCAAAGCGCCACGTTCACAACATGAGCATATCGGTAGGCAACATGCCCAGGGCCCATCGCCCTGCAGTGAGAGGAAGTTGAAATCACCAATTGCAACAGGACTAATGTTCCCAGTGAGCCACAGCTGCCTGCACAGCTCCACATAAATATGCAAAAGCCTTTCCCCCTTAACTGATACCATCTGCATAATGGTCTTCTTGACATAATTTAAGACCAGAAAGTTCAAACCATTACAAAAAGCTATCTGCTATTTCACCAAAATCCTCAGTACACAAAAAACATGGCATTATTATTCTTATTATTACCTATCTTAAGAGAGATTTAACAATAACGTCCAAAGCTGATGTACAGCAGCAAAATTGCAAAAAAACATTAATGTTCATTAAGCTTGCAGAATATAAATGACTTGCACCGTAAAAAAAAAGAAATGCTGCCAACACAAAGAATCAGTTTGTTTAAATACGTCAACAGGAGGTTTCAAAATTAAATAAAATGTTGTGAACTGATCCATCAGAACCTGACAAAGTCACCAGTTCTTTCTCAAACTGATTAAAGGAAAAGTAATATTGAGAAATACAAGCTAATAAATAAAAAAAAAGGCATAGAACCTTAAAAAAAATCTATAATTGATCAAATTGGATTGATGGAAAAGGATGAATTTATATCCAAGTATCATTTTTGTTTGTTTCAAACCCTCTTGAAATTGCTGAAATTTTGTGTTTTCGTTTTGTTTCGTGATGTCCTCGTGTAAAGTTTGTAAAAATGTTAAAGCTGTTGAGGTGGTTGATTTGAACGTTGTGTTTTGATTTGGTTTGTGTCTTAAGGTATTTCATTACGTCTCTTTTTGTTTGTGATGTGTGTAAAAGTACGACTTTATTGGAAACTTCATGGAATCTGCTGATGTATAGAACAAGTTTCAGCCTTCATCTACTCCAAATCCCTCGGACAGATGGGACACTCTCTGGCTGTCCAAAAGTCTGCAGCTTTCTCTGACACCTTTGCTCAGGTGGTGTTGGGGGAACCTGCATTGTGTTATAATGAGGGAGAGGGGGAGAGCCGTCGGGCTTGGAGCTGAAAGCTGCTAAATGTTGCATCGAGCGGCGGTGCTCTGGTGGCTCTCAGCTGGCTCCGCTGTGTTCGTACTGGAGGAGAGGCTGGATTCTGTTCTGGTTCCTGTTAATGTTGCATCGTGCATTGTCTTTGCTCCTGATGTCTGCTGATATATACAATATATATACGAGAACGCATCCTATAAACCCATATTTTACCTCTGGAACGCAGTCATTTTTTTCTCCCCATCAACCCTTTTCTTCACAGAGCCATGCGATCTTTGGCTAAATCAAAGAATTTTCATTTGGAGTGTTCCACTCACTCCACAGCTAAGTGGTGGATTATTTTAATTCCCACATGCCTTTCCTGCATGTTTGTGGAGCGGGATACGCTTAGTGCCTTTGGTAAATTTACAAAAAAAAACAACAAAAAAACCCCAGAAGAAAATTCAAAGAGACAGAAGGAGTGAACGACAAAGGGGGCAAAAAGACAGACTGAGAAAGCCACAATGACACCGTGAGCATTTCTGAAAAGCTGAGCACATTAAGGGAGCCACATTAAAAGCAAGAGTGTGACATAAGAGAAATAAGCAACTAATTCACTTTCATTGCCATTCATGACTTCTCTGATGCGCCGGTCGCTTCGCCCGCTGAGTCATACTGCATGTTTGTCAGCGGGATGTCACGCCCTGCTTCTCGGGGTGAGTTTCATCCGACTCACCCACTCAGACCTCGTGGCTTTTTGCACCGAAAACCCCACAGAGAACTGCTGCTGCAGATCACGGAGCGCTGCTTTTCTCCACAAAGTAAAGCTAGAGCTAAACACGGACTCGTCAGGAACTACAGCGCCAGCCAAAAGCCACGCACATCAACCGAGCAATCATTCGCCTGATTGGCCGACTAGTCGGCAATTAGTTTAATTTCATTCTTACTTTCATTTGGCAAGCCTCCGTAATTGATTACTTATTTATTTGACTTTGAGTTTAAAATGAGAATGTCACATGTTGTTATTAACAAAACAGTTTTAAATAAAAAAAAAAGCTGGAACAAAAATAGTAAATTCCACCAAGTCGCTCAAAAGTCCATTTGCTATACCAGCAGCTAATAATCAATCAAATGTCCATATAGATACATCCGTAAACACAAAACAGGCAACGAATATAAAATATCATCATTAAGATAAAAAGATATATACCCTCTGCAATGATACAGCACTCTACTGAGACAATATGCTTCATTATAGCTTGATAGCATGTTATACATTATTATTTTTTGTAAAAGTAAAAATTGATTCACTCTCTCTAGTTTCTTTAGGCAGATTGTTCTGCAGATTTGGTCCATGACCAGAAATAAAACGTTACGATTCTTTAGCTCCAACTTAGATGTTTTATTTTTTTTTAAACACTCTAATCCTCTCAAATGATAAATTATCTCTCTTTTAAACACTATATGTAAAGGACTATATGTTTTCCAGGCACATTGCATCATTTTACAGCAGCATCAGTTAATAATTTCAACTTCAGTTGTCCTTCTATATAAAATGTGACTTAAAAGACATTTAACTTGACATCGGGCCCCCAGGCGTGTGGCACAGCTGACTGGTTGCCATGGAGATTCAAAGGCTTCTCAAACGTTCATGAGAGAATCAAAGCAACACACCGCGTATGTTTATGATGAGGGAGTAACATTATAACATGATGTAAACTTTAAAAAGTAGATTGTGTATAACACTGCTCCTTTAATAAATCTTTTTAGCAAATGTATTGGCAATGTACTGTTATTTATTTTAAACATAACCTGCAGAATATAATAGTCCAAGTCGAGAAACGTTATTTATTTTAAGTGTACAAGTTTATCAGCTGTAAAAGCCTTTCTATACGGTACAATTTTCTTTTTTCTGCAAAAAGACAGTTTGGTTCTAATGGCTAAAACGTGCATTAAAGCTCCCACAAGTAACGTGACGTTCACGCACCTGGGGAGTGACTCTAAGCTTTTCAGCAGGACCTAATTACCTTAACACAGGAGAACCTGCTGCGCTGCAGCTTTACTTTTCATCAGATTTTCCACCCTTTGTCACGTGGAAAACATGCATATTTAAAGTGTTTGGCTTCATCCACAACCTCCCACTACAGTAAGAGCTTGCAGTTCATGGCTGCAGAAAAGTTTCTCGTACGTCAGGAAAGCATTAAAGTTGCATAAATGCCTCATACACCAACAGAATTACAACTTCCTCCCTGTCAAACGCAAAACGTTTGAACTGCTGCACTTCAATCCGCCGAGGCCTCCACGACGCAGACGCAATCCATCACAAAATGTGGGGAAATCTGCAGTACATACAGTATATTATTTTAAATATAGAGTACGTATCAAAATAATACATAATTTACATGATTAACTCATAATAATGAGGGTAGACTATTTGTGGATCAGCTCAGGAGATCTGCATGATTTTAAGGCGTTATTGGAAATGAATGTGTTGAAGTTAGCTAATGAAGGTAAAAAAAAAAAAGAAAAGATTTTTATCACCAGGTCCAGATCAACAACAGTTTAGAGTGGGATATAAGCTGAACAAAGTCAGTATTTTTGAAGCAATTCGTGTTCGCAACATGAAAAAATATGTATCTATGTATGAACTTTTAAAGTGGATTGAGCATCTATTCAAAACAAAGTTATTTCCTTAGAGTCTGATGTTAAAGACAGACTTGAAAACATTCACCTTCTATTTTAAATGCTCCAATATTCTCTATTCCTGAGCATAACAACCTATATTACAGCACATATTTAACAATAAGAGAAAATTAAGCTAACTACACACAGGTCGGTTCCCTTACTGCATTGCAGAACGACTCAAATGTCTGCAATATAAACTATTTAGATTCCATCAGCCTTAATGCACTTATGACATGTACTTTACAAAGCAAGGTGAAAATATTGGACTGAGGTTCTAAAAACTGGTTTTCCATCTTAAATGACACGATGATGTTTTTTATTGGGAAAAAAACTTAACTCCATTCTTCGACCAATGATGCATTAGACTGCATTGTTTTGGGGGTGTCATCAAAAATGACAATTTTGCAAATAGATTGGTTGATAAAAGTCCAAGTAAACTTTTTTTTTTTGTATTCGTGCCCCCCACTCCAACTTATGACAGAAGCTCTCCGGTGTGGCTGAATTAAAATCATTCTCCATTCTTGTCAACCTCTGCTAGGTTTAGGGGATGGAATATGTTACCATATAAGACAAACTGAATTCAAATAATTGCTTTTGTAATCCTCATCTGAAAATTGTCATTTAGTTGGGTTATTTTTGTTTGCTGAATGGCAACATTTAAGTGATACAAAAACAGAAATCTCTAAGGTGGCAAATACTTTTTTTAACAGCATTGTATGTTCATTTACTCTTACTCTGAGACATGAGTACTTCCATATATGTGGACAGAGAGAACAATAAGTGTTGAAATCAGTTCCTAACAGCATGTGGAAGCTCAGCATGGCCATGTGCTTGCTTCCTGCCTGGAGACAAAAACGCTGGACTTCAGTGATGAAGAGCCAACCAGACGTTTGAGCACACATTTACCCTCCCCCTCCCCAACTTAAAACACAAAATAATCATCAGAAAAAGTGGCAAAAACACCTTTTACTTCATCCCTTTACTTCTTTTCTCCCTTTTGCGTTTTCCTCCCAACCCATCTCGGGTCTCCTTGCCGACATAACATGAAAGCTGAGAGTCTGGCTGAGCCAGAAAAGGTGCAAGGGCTGAGATTCAAAAGCAAAAAAAAAATAAACAGAAAAAAAAAGAAAAATTGACATGAAAGAGAAATATGGACTAAAAGGCTAAGGTGAAACAGTGAGAGAGAGAGAGAGAAAAAAAAAGAGATGGAGGAAAAATGCTGCTTCATGAAGGCGGAAAGGAGAAGTCCACAACGTGCCCAGCTGACCCCAGGAGGCGCTCCGCTCAGCCTGATGAATAAACAATCACACCTAATTTGTTCAGACTGAGGGCAAGGCGACAGGTGCGTGGAGAAAAATGGTTCATTTGAGGCATTCATGTTCTCAAAGATGGAAAAAAGAAAACACCGCTTTGCTCTCCTTCTATACGACGAAATCTGCGAACAGATCGATTCTAAGATTTTCTATACACATAGAGGAGCAAATCACCTGCGACGGGTTTCTGTGAGGCCAAGGGTTTATTTTCTATCAGGTGTACAATGTGTGGTTGGAAAGGTGATAAGATGCAGCTGGGTTTCTCAGCGAGGCCTGGAGGGATGTTAACAAAACGTTCCAACGGCACGGAGATGTGAGAAAACCCTGAGGTTCAACGGGAGAAGAGCCTCCTATCAGATGGAGGACGACATAAAAAGCAGAATCACCATATAATGATGATAACTCAGAAATAGTTCAAATAGTTTGGATGTATTTTTTTTTTTTTTGTCGTACTTACGTAAAGTTTCTGTTTATATCATAGGTTTGTGGTGCGTTTTTATTACAAAAAAAAAAGATATAAAACTTCAGATATGTCACAATGAGATATTAACATACATGGAAAAACCTCACAAAAACCTTATACTATAGCAGAAAGTATGATAGCGACCGTAAGAAAGGCTTACAGTTAGGGCTGCTGTAAAATAATATTTTATCTTACGATTATCCGAGGAATCAGATGGATCTCTCCCTCTATCTCGGCGCCCATTCCTACCATTCGCTCCAAAACCGTGACGACGCGATTCCGACGCCACAAACGCTGTCGTAGTCCAACCATCGCACCGCGAAATCCGACAGTCCTCGTTTCTCACCCAAACCCTGACAAAACGCCGCACAATTCAACACCATGCTGCTAGCACTTCACAACTACTCATAGGCGAGAGTAAGAGCGCCGCCCTCCACAAATAATGATCCGGCCAGAACACGGTGCGCTACATGAAGCATAATCTAACGATGCTTCGGGGCAGATACATTTTCCTCGAGGAATTTTAATAATCGAGGAACTTGAATCACTTGAGGAATTGGTGAAATAAACCAACATTTGGGGATCAGGTGTTTTCGGTATGAATATGTGAGCTGTTGCATCACTTAAATAAATATGGATGAAACAGAATCCAATAGCCAATATACCTGTAAACTCCTGATCACTATTGGCATATTTGTAGTGCCTATAATATTCACCCCATATTCAATGCAGCACATAACATCATCAGCACAGCTGCCTTGTTTTCATCCGTCAGCGGACAGCCGGCCGGCTCTGTGTTGGTCTGAGACAGATTTAGAATTGCACATGTTAGTGAAAATCCATCTCAATTATTCCCTGGCCAGCTGTCAGCGCTAAAAGGTTTTTCTGATCATGTTGTCTGTAGCATTTTTGAGGCTGAAGATGAACCTAAAACAGAACATTTGGACGTGTGTGTACACAAACAGCACTGATTATCTGGTGGTAATGGATATTTGGAGCAACAGCAGAGCTACCCAACACAACAGTGGATGAAAACTGTTCTTTAACAGAACACAAGCAGCAGCAGAGACAGCAAATTCAAATCACGGCAGTGTCAGTGGCACTTCCGGAAAATGCCAAAGTTTAGTAAAAGGCAGCTTCCGGCTTTTGTAGCAGGTAACACACTTTTAGTGACGGATGCCGTGGCATTTGTGAGACGCCATGGTTTCGGTGACAGATGTATATGTGTTCTTATTTCTTTTTATTGATTTGCTCAAAATAAACTTGTTCACATTCACTCGGCCACAGAAGCTGCGTTTATCTGTCACAAAAGCCAGAAGCTGCCTCTACCAAGCTGTGGCAGCTGACACCAGAAGGGCCACTGTCGCTGCTACTGCCCCAGTTTGAGCTCCACCCTGCTTTCTGATCACCAATCTGATCAGTGAGTTCATTGATAATGGCTACAGAGGCCAACTCTCATTCCAAATGCTGACGGAAAGAACACGCCACAGCCAAACAAACCGAAGCATTTCACACATTTCCCAGACAGAAAGTTCACTTAAAATTCTTTCCCCATTTCCGTGGAACGATTGTGGTTTAAAAAAAAATAACCCATCCGGCTCAGGGTGGGGGTCTTTGTTCGTGTAGTCGCATGCTGGGTGGTGCCTGCTACCGTCAGAGGCCTGGCTCAGAGCGAGCTGCGCCGCTGCTACTCTAAGCACATCCAACATAAACCGGCTGTGATAAAACTTTTGATAATCTTGACAAAACCTGCTTCCGACCTGACAGGAGCCAGTTTTTGCTCCCAGGGGAAGCTAGTTTAGATGCTCCACACAAAGAAGCCGACGCTGATTTTTCTATTGATTTCTAATATTTAAAATCAGATCTATATAGATCACTGTCATATATAAGGATCAGGATTTGAATAGCTGATGTTCCCTGCTCTGCCAGCACTGGAACAACCTGATTATTTGCAGTGCCGGGCAGAAGTTTCATCACTACATAAGCGCGCTATGGATTTTGGGCTTGAAGTGATTTATCTATACTGTTATTCTTTCAGGGTGGACTGACTATGCAACCAACAGCTTCAATAAACTCATGAAAAGGAAGTGGATGTGCAAGTTTTGAAGTTATTGTGTTTTTCTCTAATCTTCAGAGGATCATAATTATGCATACAGGCTCAAATAGCACACACCTCCACCGATACTGGGCTGAAACGCTTTTTGTAGCCACCAGAAAGTTTTTGGAAACTGATGAGCAAAACTGGCAGGAGCCACTTGAACTGATTTGGGGCGTTTTCACACCTAATAGTCTAGTAGACTCTGTTTTATTTGGGACCAAAACTGCAACATTTGCTACATTTTCAGCTGCTGCGGCTCGCTTTCACGCCGCACTGCGTCAAAACGATCCAGATCAATCGACAAACATTTCGATCGTTTCGCCATGTTATGAGGGAAATAATCTGCCAGTAGAACTTGTTCTTTTTCATCAATATTGAGGAATTATTGACTTACAAAGAGTAACTCTATTTTCCTATAGAGTTCCTCGTGAGTTAGTCTTGCCTCATTTGAAGTGCACTAGAATATTTGCAATAGAAACCAGAACAGAACTACTTGATAAGATTGAGTCTCAGCAGTGTAATCATTCTAATCTGAAAAAGAAAACGCTTCAAATCGCATTTATTAAAAGGTCCAGAAGAAACATTTCATCCTTAACCAGGGTGAGTGGATGTAAACTTCTGACTCCATCGCATTTCAAACGCTTGACGCTGCGCTCGGTTTCTTACGAGCGGGGGAAAAAAAAAAGATCCACCCGACACCGTCGCAAAGTGAAACATTGTTATCTACAACGAGACGGGAGACGGTAAGAAACTCAAGCGCGGAGGCCGGCTGGATAAAAACATTTCCTTTGTTCCCTTTGCTGATATTTGGATTTATTCTGCCAATTGTCATACCTTCTAAAGCCTTTTCCTCTCCCTGTGCCTTGTTCCAGCTTTGTCTTATCAGCCAGGCAACAGAAACGGGTGGAATATGGAGGTGGAAAAATGGTTTCATGAAGCAGGTGAATATGTATCTCCAGCTTTCATCAGCGTGATCCTCGGAGCTGCCGGCCACAGTCGATATGGATTAAACCTCATCCTGATTGCCATTTAGAGGAATAAATAGGCGGGGTTTAATCCTCATCTGCCAGGTTGGCCTCTGGCAAGGTAAAAAACCATAAATATGTATAATATCTGCTGGTTTGCTCTTGATTTAGGGAAACACAATTAAGACTTCCTTGCATGTGAGGAGCCAGGAGGGAGATCTTTAAAAAAAAAGGCATTTAAGAACAGAGGAGGGCAAAACAGGGTGTTTGATATGAGCCATAAATCGAGTCTTTGGGGAGGAAAAAGGAATTAGAGGGCAGAAACAACGAGACTGAAAGTTTAAAATAAAATGTAGAAAAAAGTTCTTCAACAGAAACATGGACGTTAAACATCAGCTTCTTTAAATGGAATTTCTGTTTTCGTTGAACAATTTGCAACGTTTACGGCTTATATTTGGTCATTTATATCATTTGATTGATGTTTTGTTTTGTTTTTGTACATTATAAATAAACCTAACCAGGAAGCAAGCTGCGACATTAATTGGAGAAATCGGGAAAAAAGAAATAAAAAATATTAAAAATGTATTAAATTAAAATTAGATAATTATATAACACCAGTTTCCTTCTGACTTCAGTCTAAAAGTTATTCTTTCCATGACAAAAATACTATATGAAATCAGTCCACTGTTTCTCTTACAGACAATTTTCAGGTTATGGCCTTTTTTGCTGCCATTAATAGCACTCCAAGGAGGTATTTATTTTTTTAACATTTTTTTGTAGTTCATATCCTCCCAATGTACCATATACTGTATATGTACCATATATTACCATAAACTGAAATTATATGTTCCTTTTTAAGACTGTTTCCAGGACCTCGAACATTTCTCTAAAAAAATGGACCCACGTGGGGCCAATCGCAAAAAATGTGAAACGTTCTTTGCTAATGTAAGTCCACAGAGTCTCCAACAGTCAGTCCAGCATAAATATTTCATTTTTTAGGCCGGTGTGTAATCTATTCTTCCAGCTGAATTTCCTTCCAGGAGAGGGAAACGGAGGAGGTTCATTTTTACACAGGAACGGATTAGCTCAATTTAAACGTTTTAAGCCCTCAAATGCTCCCCTTTAATTACAGAGATTACAAAGAGCACCTGAGCTTCTTTTTATTTACAGCCTTGCTACCAAAACTGGGAGGAATAAAGTCTGCCTTACAGGATGCGGACCACACCGCGGAGGATTCAAACATATCTTGTTTATCTTTTGGTGTCAAACTGGATTTTCCAGGTGGGGTGAAGAACAGTCCACAACAGCAGAGGACATGATTTAAGGAGGCACGAGAGCACAAGTAGAGCTTAGACCCAGAGCTGAGAAAGGGAAGAACATGATGAGAGCAGAGAGAACAAGTGTTGGAGTTCTCCAAGAAAAGGATGATAAAGCCACTCAGAACCTTGTAGAGTCTTTGGTAAGCTGTCATTTTAAGCTAAGTTGCTATCTTCCTGTAGAGTCGGTTTGATTGGGAACCAAAGTTGCAGTATTTGCTACATTTTCACTTGCTGCGGTTCGCTTTCACACTGCACTGTCAAATGAACCAAACCCTCTGAGAAGCCACCGCAACCTCCTCGCCTGTGGTGGTGCTGTGATCCAAGAACTAAAACGTCCAAACGAGACACTGAGGGCGACTTCCTTCTTCATAAACATAAACGTAGTGCTGTCAGATTTTAGCGGTTATAGGATTTCTCTTTCGTCTTTGACATTTCTCCCACTAGCGCTTAGACTTGTGTGTCTGTTTTGGTTGTGTTTACCCAGAATCCCCTGCGGCGTAGTCCGGCTTCCTGCTAGTTTTATTAGTCTCTGATCCAGCGTTTTATTTTCATTGCCGAGTTATCCTTCCACATTCACGGTTTCATGCTTTGGCTTAATAGACGTTAATAAAAATACCATTTTAATGGAACAGCTTCAGTGTTTATGACTGTGTGGGCTGACTCACTTATGAAGCAGAACTAGAGTAATTATTTGAGATTGATCATTAGTAATTTTCCCCTGTTTCTCCAAGGATAAACATGTAAGTAATGAAAAAAAGAGGAGCACAGAGGTAATAATAAGTAAGACATTAGGTTAATTCCTATTAACTTGTAACAAAAATGAATCTCAGATTTCTGCATTGTTAGACGTCACAGTTGTGTGGAATCTTACCTGATTGGAGTACCTCATGCTGACGTTGCGCTGGTCTTGCCGTGGGACGTATCGGTGGATGGGGTCGATGTCTTTAGGGTTGATCAGCTCATCCACTGGAAAGTTAAGAAACGCACATGTGCAGAAACAAAAGATTATGAATGTCACTGAAAGATTTACAGACAGGAAAAAAACAAAACACTTCTGATCAATAGCTGTTCTTAGCATTCAACTGGAGTGTAACGATAGATTTAAGGAATCTTAAAATCGTAACTACATGACAAACTGTTGCCATGTTAACAATTTAAGAAACGCACCCAGCAGCTTAGCAATGTTGTACATGGCCTGACCCCAGAGGAACATCTTGCCATCACGACCAGAGTTGCTAGGGAAACGCTTCTGGCTTCCATGTTTGTTCTGCTCCGCCTCCACAAAGTCGGCCGGTACATAGTAGTACTTGGGGATCACAGCGTGGCCTGTCAAAAAAACAAAACAATAAAGCAGTGTTTACATAGACCACATCCTCTCTGGATCTGTGTCTCTGAGTAAAATGTGTCTAAATCGACGCAGCACAGAGAATGAAGCAACAACTCCAGCTTAAAGGAGTCATTTACAAAACCAGTTGTGTGTTTTAGAGAACTTTAGAGAAACAGATTCATGCCTGAGTTGGTATAGACACAAACATGGACTAGTTAACAAGGTTCTGCATTCAAAATAACAGTAATCTTTTTTATTAGAAATATTTTAGTGAGGAAAATGTGGAATTGGACAGCATCACTATCCACAATCACTCTTTATGTTAATTATAGTAGCATTTATCTTCCCTTTGGGATAAATAAAGTATTTTTCAGTTGAATTCAATGACCACTATAGTCTGATTTTTGTGCTGAACTCTAAGCTGAATCATGCAGCTGGACTCTTTCTATTTGCCGAGTCGACCAGTGTATGCTACCAGTGAGACTCGACATGTTTCAGAGCTGCTTCAACACTTAGCTTAGGCCTTTTCCAGACCACTTTCCAGGTGACTAAATGATATTTAAAGTGGACAAAGAACATTCTTCGGATTTTACAGCATGCTGTTTGTGCACTGATTAAAAAAAAAAAAAAGTTTCAATCAAACATGGCCGACACTGTTTTGTAAAAGTATTCACACCCTCTCTTTACAACAAATATCCATGTTTTTTTTTTTCTTCACCTGACCAAAACAAAGTGTAAACAGAAGGATTTGATAGGTGATTGTCTACATTAATAGTGTGCTAGCTGCAGTTGCATTCAGCCCCTTTTACTCTGGTCCCCTCTAGATAAAATCCATCAAAAGCTGCCTATTTAATCTGAGTTTATCTCCTGATTTTCTATGAAGATTTCAGAGTTTAGAGAAAAATCACAGAACTACAAAGGACAAGGAACACAACACACAAGTCAGGAAGAGTGTTGAGTTCAGGTTTACAGCAGGGATGGGCTCCAACACACCAAGCTTCGCTTTAAACGTCTCACAGAGGACTGCTTATGGTACACAAATGGAAAAAACACAAATTCAAACTGCAGCCAGCAGTACAGCCGAATGGTTAAGATCAAAGCATATTAAAGTGTTAAAATAGCTTGGTTCACATCTAAATCCAATTCAGAATTTATGGCTCAAGCTGAACATGTTTATTGGCAGGAATGAGCCGGAGCTGAGGAGGAAGAGCTCAACGTTTCAGCATGTAGATGTGTGAAGCTCACTCTAAAACACCCTCAGCTGTTAGAGCTGTGAAATTTGCTCCCACCAAGTATTGAATCAGGGAGGCTGGAAGTAAATGTAAAGCGTACCTTTAAACCTTTTATTTATAAAATAAAAAGGTGCAAACCGTTTATTAGGCTTCATCCTTTTACTAATGTACACGTAGTATGACTCTGATATACACACAAAAAAATAGTTAAAGGAGCTGAAGATAAGCAAAAAATATATTCGGCAACAATTTTAGGGAAATAAAGGAAACACAGACATCCCGATATGAAACATGAGCTGCCTTCCTAAACGTGCTCTGAACAACAAACAAGGAAGAACATTAAAATGTAAGGGTGCAGATTTGACCTGATGTCCTGCCTCCTGTGTGATTCCCCCCCCTGCCACTCCAGATTATCTTCAGAGCGCCACGCCAGCTGAGAATCCCCTGCTGTAAGTCAGTTCTGACCTGATTCTCAAAATATTCACCAGTGTGAAACAGTTTTCATGTCTGTTAGAGTTTCTGCTGTAAGTTAGCGTAGTGATGCGTGTTTGTTCAGTCACAGTTTCTGACCTGTTTGTGTTTGTCATCTTTGATGCAATATATTTTTGCTGTTTTATGCTACATAAGTAGCCACACTCACAGCAGAGGGCGGCATGTTTATGCTTTAGCAAATCAATTAAAGTCAATGAATTCTTCTGACAGCAGTAATCACATTTGTTTAGTTTTTTTCTCATTAACATTAATGGTGAAACAAAAGAAAAACCTTTTTGATTCACCTCCAAAGCTCAGACTATTAACTTTAGGAGTTGGTGCTATTTTATACAGAACAAGTACAAAGACTCTATGGAGGCAACTAATGTCTCACACCATCATCCTGTCTACTCTCTAATTATTCCCAGTCTATTCTGAATGGACCAGAGGAAACGCCAAGCTGCTGACTTTCCTATTATGTAACCGTTTCCCCTCAATATAATGGCTGCAGTCAAGGTGAAAAGACGTAGATTTATGTAACGTTTTTCTCATGCTAAAAATGACAGGATCTAACATGACAAACAAAATCAGAAATCAGAAACCAACAGTTGCTGGATGTGTACGTGCGTTTACGTGAAAACTCACCCTCGAACGACTGGAAGATGATGGGCTCCAGGAGGTCCTGGTACTCCTTCACCTGTGCCTTATTTCCTCTGAACACACCTTAAAGAGACAGGGACACATTTCGGACTGGATGGTGAGGGAAGGCGCTCTGGGCTGCGCTCTCTGTGTCTCTCTGCCTGCAGCTATGAGACAGATGTGATCCCAGAGCAGATTGTTTGTACTACTGTTTGTGACTGAATTGGTCCTCACAACATGAACAATACGTTTATGCACACTCCCGTTGTGTCAGTGTCATTGTACTGAGAAGACAAACACCCAGGTTCCATAATGTGGATTGTTTGTTTTTTTTAGAGTTAGGACAAGACAAGAAGTTTTTAACTTATACTGAGATGCTGAACGGTTTTGTGCAGATATGTGAATCTGTTGAGTGTCTGAGTTAAACCATTGATCCAGCCATGGACTACGGTGGATTTGACTAGACCGTAAAGAAGCAAACCTCTGTACTTGAACTATAACAGCTTTGTAGAGCAGTGGTGTCCACACATTTTGCCACATGGGCTGCAAAAACCTGATTTTTAACCCTTTAACTGTCACCTTGAAAACACTTACATGTTATCTGACGGGTCATGAGACAGTTGAGGGGTTTTAATAAAAAAAAAGAACCTAATTTGATTGTTTTTTGTTTGTTTCTATATTTTTATGCTCAGCAACAAACTAAACGAGGATTATTATGAAAGAAACAAATTGGTCTAGTTTTTTTTAGAAAATGGGTTTGTAATTCCTGCAAGATTTGAAATACACACACCGTCAACTTTTATTCATTGGTTTGTTTGTTTTTTACATATTTGTTGAAATTATCACTGTGACGCAACAGTCTGAGACGGACAATTTGTGAAAAAGAAAAAAAAAAGTCTTTCAAGGTAGAAAGACTTTTTTTTTTTTCTCCCAGTGCCAACCAACAACAACCAATCACGCCCACAGACTTCGGACACCCCTGGTGTAGAGCCTTAATGCGACATGGATACAGAATGTGTATGACTCTCTGTTTTGGGGGAAAAAAAGAAAGAAAAGAAAATGTCTTTATCACCTATTTTGTCATGTTAAACATGTTTTAAGAATCAATTGTAGTTTTTTTTTTTAATGTCTCTTCAAAATAAACCAAAATGTAATTTTCTTTCAAAAACACTACAAGCAGGTTTTCTCTCTCGTCCCAATGAGGCATCATAGCAGCAGCGGCGGCGAAGAGAGTGAGGCTTACCGTCAATCATCATGTAGATGAAAAACATGGGAAACTCGCATTCGATTCCATCAAAGAGCTGCAGAGACACGCAGAGAGAAGGAATTAGATTGCTTTCTAGTTTTACAAAGCATCCAGCTTGAAGTGAAAGCAGGAAAGCTTCTTAATATGAAACGGCAGGGAGCAAAGAAAAACACACAGAAAACACATCATTCTTTAATGCTCTCCAAGGTTTTTTTTTCTTTGTATTATTGTCATTTTAGGCAGATCTGTTGATGGGAAAGTGAAGATTTAATTTGCCACCTCAAGAACAGCAATACAGCTACATTACATACATCATTATATGCATTTGTTACTATCCCTGAGTTTGATCGCTTCCTCAGTGTGATGGTATGAAGAGGACAAAGAAGGCTGTTGTGTTATATGGACGCTTTATGCATGCAGCATTCTGATGATGGACAACGAATCAGGGATACAGGTCAGTAATAACCCACATTTCAAAGTCAAAAGATCTCAAAACAAAAGTAGTAAACACAAAAACAATTTCACACCCTGGAAACGTGGAGCTATAAATAAAACGCTTGATAAATGACCAATCGCATACTTTTAATTAAGGCTTTTGATTTAATTAAACTCGGGCACCTCGGGGGGCAACCCCCGCACTGATTTGCTGCCATCTTAATGCAACAAAGCCTGGAGGGAGAGCATGTGGCGGTGGAACGAGCCTTTATAGCATAAACCACGACTCTACGACTAGTCAAGCAGGCGTTCTGCTGCAGGCAGGCCCAAAGTTATGATACATCACAGTTATGGCACAACATCACACACGTTTATTGAAAATCCATCCTGGAGATAATCATGATAGCACATCCATTCCAACACCTGGATGAAAACAAGTCAAACTGATAGAACTAGAGGTGAAGATTTATGCCGATATCTGGTGTTAACATTTCTGTTGTGGCCGATAACCAATATTTACCGATAATATATCAGAAAAATATTCATACTCCTCTACATTCATCCGGACCGCCCTTCTGAATGATCAGTCAGTTTTTGGAGGACCAAAGAACTCAAATAGGAGCCTGCAGCAGCAGAACAGTTTCACTTTCAATGTGCACAATGTGGTAAAAACACTAGGAAATATTGGTTTAAATACTGGTCTAACATTGGTTAGATCTGACTAACACACATAGCGTTTAGTATAGTTCTGCAATCAGTGCAAAACAACAAAAAAGGTCGTAATTTTTAATAGGTGGCTAAGAAAATTGTGAAGGTCAAGGACACAGCTGACATTACCATTGAGTTAACCAACAACAAATATTGGTTAAGTAGATATGGACAGTTATTGTCTTATCCATTATTATCAGGAAAAAAATGAGGGTTGTGAAAATTAACTCGTTAACCTTGTTTTAATTCACATGTTTTTAACGCCGTTAATATTTTTTGGACACAACATTAACACACAGGCTGCTGTACGTTTTGCCCTGTAGTCTGAACGGAATTTCCTGTTTCTGTTTCAGCCGTTTTTCTACTAAGCGAATCTTCTGGTCTTTAAAAAGGTGCAGCATCGTTGTAATGAATTGACAGCCCTAATAAAAAAAACAACTAATTTATTAAATCATATTTTTTTTTGCATTGTCCAATTAATTATTCATGATTAATTCACAGCAACACTTTAATTAACATGATTAAACAGGAGTTGACAGCCTTAAAAAAGTATACAGAAATAAGATTTGTGATTTATCGTAACACCGATAAACTTCAACTGATGATTTCTGCAAATTCCCAGAAACAGTCAAGATAATGGATGTGACTTTTCTCCCACTGCGGATTCCAATAAGCCAAGAAGAAAGATGTTCGATCGAATGCAAGTCGGATGTCTGGGATATTTTAACATAATCAAGTTTATACGTTAGCTGGAGATAGGCACCAGCACCACTAGGTGTAAGAAAATGGATGGATTTCAGCAACAAGGCAGTTCAAAGTGCTTTACATCATAAAAACAGAATTAAGCCAACAATTGTGAAAACCAGCGACAGGCATCACATTTTGTCAAGTCCCACTGTTAAAATAATCAACAAACATCAAACATGTTGGTCAATGTTCCATTTTTCATGGTTCAAAGGAAACTCTAAGCACTCGGGTCTTTAGTCTCGATTTAAAGGAACTCGTTGTTTCGGCTGTTTTGCAGTTTTCTGGAAGTCTGTTCCAGATATGATGTGCAGAGAATCTGAATGCAGCTTTTTCCATGTTTGGTTTAAATCAAAACACAAAACCCACAAAAAAAAAAGATTCTGGTAATAACATGACACCTAAAATTGCATTAAATAAAACCAATGTCCAACTGTAATAAGATCAAAAACAATAATCACAGTGGTGATTATTTACTTAGTACAGACTGCAGGCAGGTGTGTTCACGCCTACATTTCTTGTAACCGTCATTTGTTCTGATTATCTCTGTCAATCCTCTCCACACCGATGGAAGATAACAGAGATTAGATCTTAATGCAGAAACAAACACCTAATGGAGCCGACACACGCCGACGCCGTCACTCCACGGATACCTCTGTCTGAGCGTGCTTCTTTAAACGCTTTGTGTCTTCATGCTGCCATTATGCAGATCTGCCGCACCTCAAACTGCTTTTGCAGCGACAGAGGGAGGAGAAATGAGGGGAAAATGATAGACAGGAAAGTGCATAACAACGCGCAGAAGCAGGGGAGGCTGGTTAGCGGCGGTGGGGGCAAGGCAGTCGCTCAATGAGGCCCGTGCTTTTTCGCCCCTTTGGGCTGTAAACACGCAGCGTTCCCTCGTGTTTTGTGCTTGAGCAGCCTGACTGATTGGTAAAACTGTCTGTCACCAAGGCAGCTGCTGCTCTCAGTGAGCAGACAGGAAGCGCAGGCGTTCGCCCCCGCAGTGAATTCTCTCTAAACGCCAACAACAACAGCTTCAATCGATCCTCTAGGTGTCCTCTGCAGGGACACCTGGTCTACCTGCGACCCCTCGCCCTCCAGACTGTCTTCACTCCCACAACCCGCTATCCCATGTCACCATTGTCTTACTGTAGACGCCTACAGGGTCGGGAAATCTAATCCATAGCAACCCCTCCGCCTCCTAGAAGGACAGCTAGTTGAGTATTAGTACTAGAAAGTCACTCTGCAGTAATATTTCCTGACCTTTCACTAAAAAAAATACAAAGTTTCTGATCCAAATCAAGTCATGTACATACAAAAGTAGGTACACTACTACTCTAGATGAAGAGGAAACAGCAGATTGTGTGGAAAACAAATGTTCCATAATGTTTTATGGAACATTTTGTGTGTTTTCTTCTCTGAATGAAGGTGTGAAGGAGCCTGAAGAAATGTTGGATAATTCAGAGCCTCAGAGTCTTTTTATCCCATTAGCTGCAGGATTAAATGCAGCTAATTGCAAAGTGGTTCAGACTCGGCGCCTCGTGAGTGCCCACTTCGGCAAATCAAGGAAGCGCCTTCATCGTCTGTGACTTTTCCTTTGTTAATCACTGTGCGGTTGAGTATATATATATATATATATATATATATATATATATATATATATATACTGTATATATATATAGAGAGAGAGAGATAGAGAGATATCTATCTATCTCTATATATAGATACATATATACAGTATGTATCTATCTATATATATGTGTTCTCTCTCTCTCTCTGTCTCTCTCTCTCTCTCTCTTTATGCTGCTCCTCTGGTTAGATACCAAATTTCCATTTTCATTGCTCTCTACCTGTACATGTGCAACAACAGTGAAGATGAATCTGATCTAATCTAATGTTGGGATGTTGCACAAAAATCCCAGGAATCACAAGTTTGTAATGTAACAAAGTGTACAAAAGTTCAATGGAGATGAGAGGCATTTTGTACTGATTTTCAGAAGAATTTTTCAGTCATTGAAAACTGAAATGGATCCATTCTTGCTGCCTGGTGTTCTTAGTGACCGTCTCTTTTAGCCTCAGTTTTTCATAGCAAATGATTCATCCTGTGCGGTAAAGGAGCTAGCTGGGTGTGTTGTTTGGGGTGTTTCTGTTTCTTGTAAAGATGCAGGTCTCCACCAGGGGGCGTGGCTGAGCCGGATGCTCCAGCACACCTGCTCCTAATCAGCCCACCAGCAGAAGCTTTAGAGCAGCTGGCTGCCGGTTTCTGATTCGACGCCTCCGTGTCGACCTGTGTGGTGCCTCTAACCCTCTGAGTTAACTCCTCGTTGTCAACTCAACTCTGACCTCGTGCCTGTTCCTACGGTTACCGCCCGAGTTCCCTCCTGGATCTGATCCTCCAGGATTTACTCAACCTGTCCGCTCTTGAATCCTCCGCCGTCAACTCCTCACTTCTCTCTGGATTCAAGCAATCCTATTCAACCAGTAAGATCGTTTCCTGAATCTCACCTTGAGACATTCATCCTACTGCTCCGCTCCCGGAGTTAAACCCCCCTGGACCAGAAATCTACTGCAGCTTCCTGTATTTTAATAAAACTGCCAAACTTCAGAACCGTTTCCTGAGAGTTCTCCTATGTGGCCAGAAGTTTACCATAAAATATGACATCAGCATAACAGGGACTGTCTTTTTATCCCGTCTATGTAAAATCCACACCCGTTAAATAGGGTTGTATCTATACATCGATATATATAAATGAAATGATTCAGTATACGATTCAAAATGTTTCATTTATATCATCAAGTTTACGATGTCCTTTATTTTGACATTTTGAACTTTTCTTTCGATGCCTGTAGGAATTTGGAGAGAAAATTATTTTAAATGTTTTTGTGAGTTGAAATAGATGCAAATGACTGCGTTAGATAGGCATAGTGCATCGCAGATTTGTGAATTATATTGAATCAAAATCATACGGCACACTTTGTGATATTGCATTTTTGCATCACGCGAGCCAAGTGATCAAAAACCAGATGTTACTCCTGGCAGAAAAGACGAAAGAAGACGACAGGAAGTGGCATGAGGATGATGGCGGACCGGGGTTTTTTTATGAATTATCAAACTAATTCACATGATTTTAATTGCTTTTCTTATTTAATGGGAACACAACAATTGCAAAATTGTGTTGTTTTTTTGACATTAGCAAAATATCAACAAAGTTTTCTGAACATTTGTAATGGAAACGCAGCTACTGATGACTATTGTGGATATGGCAGCAGGTCTGGTGCTGCCATAGAATAGGTTGGCCATAAACCCGGAGGTTCTCGGTTCAAACACCACTCCCTCCCTTCCAGAGAAGGAATTGGGGGTGAAACAGAGCAGCTGCAGGCGGCTGTTGTACCACGATAACCCAATGGTGGGAGGAGCTAAAACAACAATGCAGGGTCGATGTGTCCACTGGGTTTCAGATGACCAGTCCAGAACTCTCTGAACAACCATTTAACATGAATAGGAAATCCCACCCGGAGTCCTAACACTCACCTTCATCTCAGCAGGTTTGTAGTAGCGGCGGTTCTTGTCTTCGTTCGCCGTGCGGTAGCCGTCGCGCAGGAAGCGCTTGAAGCCATATTTGCCTCGGAGCTTCCGGACAATCTTGTCGAGCGTTTGGCTGTAGAGAGCGTCATCATCGACCGCAAAGGCCGGGTAGCTGATGGTCGGGAGCAAGGCGGCGTCGGTGTTCTGTCAGGGAGACGAAACACAGCAAGTCGCTGACAATCTCAACTTAACACAGCACCATTAGTAGGGATGCGATTATTTAAGTTATCGATCACTCCACCTATTATCTTGACAATTAATTGGATTCTGCAGTTTGTCAATTCCTTTTTCAGATAAGACATTTTTTTTGTGTGTGTAATAAAATAACTAAAATTCCTTTAGTGAATGCTTGATCATTTGCAGCAAAGGATCCATCAGCAGCTAAAAATAACACTTTTAACATCCAAATGAGCAAAGCTTAGTCCCAACATCAACACATCATAGAGCTGATCTGTTGATTATTGTTGGATTATCAGATCATTAAAAAGATAATAATAATAATAATAATAATAATATTCATTAAAAAAATTAAAATAATATTTGTTATCAAGTTTTGGCTTTTGCTCTGAATATGTTGTTTCAACAACTGGTCTTTTATAAGTCAATGTACTCCAGTTAACATGAATCTATTACTATTTTATTTGATTGTTTCAATAGTTGATTCAATACAGTTTATCTAAATGTTTCAGCTCTCATTATAAGTCAGCACTAATCAAGGCTAAAAATATTTTTGTATAATTTTCTTCCAAACGGAACCGTATCTGACTGAACTGTAACAGAACCACTCATTAGGTATAAACAATGCTACAGCAATTAAGAAGCCGATATGACTAGACGACGTGTTGAGCAGAACGAAAAAAAAAAAAAAAAAGCACATAATTCACATAGAGCAACCAGAAATATTTTCACTTCGTCAATAAGGGTTTCCAAAAGTAAAGCTCCTGCGTTTTCTTAATGAATAGACTCGGCTGCCTGGACAATAAGTTTCCTCAGAGCCGCGGTGAGTTCATTCAACAAGCGGCTAAACGAGCGCGTCTCCCTCCAGGTCTGTTTGATGCTCCTTTGTATTGGATTCTCTCTCAATTTGCGCTGATCTTTGCAGGAACAAAGGCTGGGGCAGAAGCATTTAGCCCCGGCCCTTTTATCTGACATCTCATTACAACTCCAGTGTGCATATTGACAAGGCAAACCGCTTGGCTATAGTCGCTCAACAAAGAGCAGAGCAGAACCTCGTACGGGCGACCGAACATTGAAATTGGATCTTTTGACGCACAACAAGCAGCACTGATATGGTATTAGTATCTTTATCTTGACATAATCCTGCACTGTTGACATTATCCTGCACCCCTACACTACTTCCCCCCCCTTAATGTCAGCCTAACATGGCTGAAACGGCCCTTTGATCCTCTAATTACACTCATTTGATTCCTCAAATACTGACGGGTGGCTTTCCTGCCCGACACATTCAGCACACACACTCTCACACACACGCAAATACATGCTGACAGGGCCGTGCAGAGACCTATGAAGGGGCAGGGGCTCAAATTTAAAAAAGGGGCACATAGAACAAAAACACAGTACAACAACCCATATTAATCAAGAATCTAATTGGATCCTGCTGTATCATTGCCATCATGTGGGGAAATGCAAAGCAAATATAGTCTATATTTTCCCCATCAGGTGTAAAGTTTCTGTTTCTGCTGCTGACAGTCCTGGAGGGCTGAGCTGATCTGAGACTGCAACTGTTAAACAGAGCAGAGGAGAGAAGGTCAAAGGTCATGAAGTTATGAAATAAGCAAATTTGCTGCCATTTTACTAATTAATCCCTAATAACATCTATTTAACCTCTAGAATAACCTGCCTGCAGACTGATTTATAAAAAACTCAAAGGGGTTAAATCTATATAATTGTTTGATGTTAAACCTCTAGATCTAGAATTATAAGACTGGAATATCAAGGGAAAGAAAACTCAGTAGCTGCTGGTAGGGGCCATTCAGGGGCCTCCAGACATTCAGGGGCCTCCAGACACTCAGGGGCCTCCAGACACTCAGGGGCCTCCAGACACTCAAGGGCCTCCAGATATTCAGGGGCCCCTAAAAATGGTTTAATTGTAACACAGACCTGTAGACCTTTAAACCTGTAGCATCATTTATAGAGAATAACAATGTTATTACATTTTATTTAATGCATTCAGCTGCGAAAAATAAATAGTACATTTAGGATTTAATTAGGACATTTACTTTGTAAAAGTTTAAAGAATCATCTTGATAGTTTGATTGTTCTGTTACCATGGCTACAATATGGTGTAATCTTTGTGTTTGAATTGGGTTTGTTCACAAATACATCACAGCAAATAACCAATAATCAGTGATTGATTTTAAACTCGGCCAATAAACCTGGTCTCCCTCTCACAGATTCACCTGATCAATATTTAAACATGTTAGTGATGCTGAGGTTCTTAGTAGGACGGAGGGAGGGGGGGGGAGGGGGGGGGTCTGTCTAAGGCCCCATATTACCTTGGGCCGGCCCTGGAGGAACAGCTGCTGCAATGCGCATCTCTGGACTCTACCTGGAATCTACCTGCAATCCACCTGGAATCTACCTGGAATCTACCTGGAATCCCCCGGTGGCCCCTGTCAGTCCCCCGATGCTTTGGAGACATTTTGATTCATTTCATTGTGGCATGTTTGGCTTTTTGCTGCGGTTCTAATTATTGCTACAATATTTTCTCTGATGTTTATTTTGTGACTCTAATTGGGCCGAATTTTCATTTAACACTTGAGGTTCTGCAGTAACTTCTATTTACAGCCCAGAACCTCCAGCCCAGATCCCGTCAGCAGCAGCTTTAACCCACCTGGTAGAAACGTTAAGGAGAAGCAGAGCAAACAGAGAGGAGGTGGTACCAAGTGGTACCAGGTGGTACCAGGTGGTACCGGAGCTTTGAGCTGCGTTGCGACTCGCGGTGACAGTCGGTACCGTGTCTTATACCAGGATGTCTGATATAAAGACAGATATTCTTTCTATCTGTCGGTGGGACCGTCTCAAGCTGCCTGTAGTGAACCGGGCTTTTAGCAGAATGATGAAGTTAGAAGTTTCTCTGCAGCCGAAACATTTCTGAGTTTATGGGCGAGGCGGGTTTTGTCCCGCTATTGCAAGGACGATTATAAAAATATAAATAGAAACAGTTTTTCTAACATTAGACCTACGTTTTTATTCACAAACCAGTGTATGAAAAAATATTCTTGCCCATAATTTGATAGTTAGAAGGCAGATCCGCCTCCTCCTCACCATGGACCCGGAGTCTGAACAACATGGAGGCTCTGAGAGTCATTATTAGACTGAGGGCAGCCAGACTAGTTTATTTTTAACAAATTATTATATTTAGCTAAATATTATTGCTGAGGGGCACAAACAGGCTTTCTGACATACAGATTAAAAATAAAAAATTCAAAAAAATAAAAATAAAAAAACTCAAAAAGGGCACTAGGAGCATCAAGTATAAAAAAGGGCAGGTGCTCAAGCCCCCCCCCCCTGCACGTGCCTGCATGCAGATGTGATCACTGAAGTGTCTGCAAGAGGTGGAGTGAAAAAAAGAGGAAACAATTTTACGCCTCCTTTCTTTTCCTGATTCCGTTTCATTTTTCCCCCCCACATTTGCCGTGAGGCCACCTCTCACTTTCGCCAAATCTTTCTGAACGCCGAACAATCAGCAGCACAGTTGGCGTAATGATCGACTACAAGGGAGAAACGCGGCTCTAAATTGAAATTTAGAATTGACACGGGGGTGTGGGTCCATCTGATGTGTGCGATTAGCCTTTGACGTGTGTGTGTGCGTGTGTGTGGCAGGCTACAGTTCGGGAGAGAATAAGAACAAAACTCCTGGTAGGCGCAAACGGTGCGACGGCTGTCTTAAAATGAGCAAATGTAGATCTGGCTTTTCACAGAGAATCACCCCACAATGTTGCTAAAACTGTTACATGAAAGTAGGGTTGGGCATTTATCGTATTATCATTTATTGTGACAATAATAAAAAATTTCATTGATTGCTGCCACTATAAGTTCCAATTAATTATGCTTAAACCCCCAAAACTGTCCGTATTATCGGGAGTGTTAGCTTGATTATTTTCTCAAGAAAACTGATCAATGAGAGTATCAAAATTGAATACATTTGAAAATATCATTGCATGTAATTAATATGCAGATTAGTGATACAAATCACACATCATGTGACTGGTGTCCTACAAAATGAATTGACAAATTGGTATGTTTTTCCAAGTAAAAAAAATTTAATGTAATGTCCCTTTTATCACAATAGCAATCAAAGAATATTGCGATAAAACTTAAAGTTTAAATTCGCCCCAACACTACATGCACAGTCATTCTGTTTTACCCTGATAAGACTGACACCGGGGGAGAATCGGGCATTAGCACGGCAGCAGACGTGGTGTAAAAATGTATATTTATCTAAATATATCATCTTCAATATTAATGGAAAAGCTATTCAGCAATGCACCAAAAAAATCTGTTTGGTGTAAGTTTTCTTTCTGCATCAGTGGACTGACTTTTCATGTTTTTTTCCCTTGCAAACACACACTGGTGTTTCTCTGTTTCCACCACCTGCAGAAAGAGGGAAAAAAAGAAGGTTGAGTTAAATCCTAAAAGAACCCTGCTGTAGTCAGCACTCAGTCTTCCTGCTGCTAATGCTAAATTAATTATCATTCAGCAGGATGTTTCTGGAGTCATCAGCACAGAGTCTACTTTGTCTGTTTAGCTCGCTACCAGCTAGTCGCAAGCCAAGTGTCTGCCTATGCTCTGCGTAGCAGTTATAATATTAATAATGAAGCGAGTTGCCTGAAGCAGTTCATGATTGTTTGCATTTTGTGAAAAGCATAAGAAGAAGTGGTGAAACTTGTTTGTTAATTGGAGCTGGTTGGAAACGACATGGTGAGAGATGAACTGGAGGAAGAAAGCAGGCCGCTGGATTTGTTCATGTAAATATAAAGCAGTTAACAGATGTTTTTGTCAACAGTACAAACATTACCCTCTACATACATGCTCCGTAAAAACCTGAGAGAAGGGCTGATCCAGGAAGCATAAAACTGTGATGGGAGATATAATCCTCATATCCATCAAATTGTGTGACACAAGTGAAGGTCTGAGTCGTACTCAGCTCCTCTGCTGGGGTCGGTGTTCTCGGCTGTGATTGGAGACCGAGGGGCTCGTGGACTGACTCACATGTGAGCGAGACTCTCTGGGCAGCAGGGAGGACAGGGTCTGTCGGTTCCTGTTGTGGGCGTCCAGATCCACAAATATCACAGACCAGGAGCAGCCCTGCAGCGGGGGCAAGAAAAAACAAAAAACAGCACAGTTACTTAGGAACTGTTCATGCTTCACAGGTAAAGTGGCGGCTAATAGATTTCCAGTCTGAATGCCCACCCCCATAAACATTCGCACTTGGCAAGTCATCCATCCTTTATCTGAGAAAAGAAAGGAAAAAAAAAGAAATAAATAAATAAAACCACTTGGCTTTAAAGCCCATAACTTCTCACCCCGTGCCTCCACACATCAAAAACACGCCGTTTTCCCTGCAAAGCCGATCGGATATTTCTGGCTTGCATACTTGTTTGAAGCTGAACGTGGGAGTGTTTGAACAGCGCAGGACTGATAGTTATTTTATCACTTCAAAAATCCTCACAGGGAGATGAAGTGCAACAGCCACAACGTCGTCTGTTCATCCGCTGCACTTAAATATCTTTAGGAAACGGAGGAGGAGAAGAGGAGAGTAAAGCTGTTCAGGTTGTTGTTTCGTTTTTGTTTTTTTTTAAGTGATCAAACCTTTCCGGCTCCAATGCGCTTCATCAGCTGTGCTCGCATAAAAGCAACTGAGTCACCCCTGCAACCTGCTAAGCAGTTTTTAATGCAAGTCTTATGCATAATGTATGAATATTGCTAGAATCTGTTTTTCTTCCCCCAAACAGGTCTGGGCTTTTAGTCAAATCAGCAATCTTTCCTTTCGCAATCTGCAGAGTGCCGAGCGCTGCTGGACAGAAACGGAGGCAGCTGAGCGCCATTCCACTGGAAAACTAAAACCGGCTTTAAGCAGAACAGAATTATATACATCTGTAGAAATATCAATGAACACATTCAGACCTGAAAGGGCAGGTTAATATCTATGACTGGGACTAGACAGGCAGCAGAGATGTGAACCAGCATGCACTTCCATCAACTGTGCCTCTTTTTCATGAATGTTTAGTGTTATACAAGGTTCTAATATTATATTTTTTAAGAAATCAATCTACTCTTTCAGTCAGTTTTATGGAACTAACTTCCATTTTTTTCTTGTTTTTATTTTCTGTGACTGCAGTTGGTGAAATATAAAAGGCTATTTAAGCCGAATCTCACTGGAAACTAAGGAAAGAATGGGAAATGCAAAAAAAACCAAAACAAAAAAAAAAGAAAAACAAGCTAGTGAATCAAAGCAAACAGAAAAGCAGGGAAAAAGGACATATGAGGGCTGTATTAGATTGTCTGCTTGTTTTTCAGAGTAACAATATGTCAGATTGTTATATGAGAAAAAACCTCAATCGGCGTACGTCTGCAGGATAAACATAACATGTGGTTGATAAATGGCACATTCAAAAAAGCTTTTGTTCACATTTATATGCAAATAAGAAAACAACATGTGTTTTTGTCACTGTGCCAGCTTCCGAAAAGTTTTTACTTGGAGTCTTTTGTTTCCGTAACTTTCAGAGCAAAGGTTGAGGCATTAAAAAAACAAAACATGAGATCTAAAAATCTCCTTTCCACTAAAATGCAGAGGCTGTAATGAGGTTGAACACTTCTGACCGCAGAACAAAATGAACAGAAACCCTGATCTGTGAAATACATTAAATACCAACAGTTTTTCCCCAACATGGCTGTAAAAGTAGGAACAGTATAAAGTGTAATACGACTGATTAACTGATTAATCAAAATTAATTGGAATTGAAAAAACTTGGCTTATTGCATCAAATATGATAAAATGGTGGTTAATCATAGTAATTGTTTACAAAGCAAGGTTTCCCCCAGAAAACCTGGTGGTTGGACGCGCAGCAGTCATTCATCCAGCAGCCTACTGTGTTTTTGAGTTAAAAAATGTTTAAGGTTGACAGGAAATATGAAAATATCATTTGATAATTATGTGTTATTGGAAGATTGGAAGATTCATATCTGAATATCAACTAAAAAGCCTTTAAAAAAAAGCAAACATTTAAGAAAAACTTAAGTAAGTAAGCAGTGCTAAGCCTGGTGGCCCGCCAGGCTTATGATACACCTTCTAAAGCTTCTAATTAAACAGATAAATGCTTAATTATTGACTTGTAATTGTCAATAATATAAACTATTATAATTTGGATCAATTTTTGTAAATCTTGGACAAAATTGTTTATCTATTTTGTAACAGAAAATGTTGTGTAATGTCAATAGAAAAACTGTAAAAAGCCACACAGAAAATGGAGGTAAACAGTAAATATAATAAGAAATATTCACTATTTCAAAGATCTTAATGGATAATCTAATATAAAACATGCTGGCACTGGTGATATGGAAGAAAAATAATAAGAAGGGGTGTTTACATGGATTCAAGGAGCCGTAAATGTGCCTTCAAAGCTGATGATGTTAGTTTTATCTCTCCAGTTCAGTTTGTCTGGAGCAGAAAAGCTGCATCCCTGCAACTGGTCGGAGGCGGGGGCGGTCAGTGGAGGAAAACTATAAACTCCCTGGACCTGTAAGCAGAGTGTCCATTGCGCCGGCATAAAGGCTAAATGTGACAGAAAAGCACACGGTCTGGAGTCGGCGATAAGTGCGATAGCAGAGCGTGGTTTATAATAAATGTTCCGCTTTGAGGCGCTGGGGGAGCTTGGTTTGGTTTTGGACGGCTGAGAGTCAGCTGGGAAATCAAGATTGATAAGGGTCATTAATAAGAAAGAGGAAAGCTGGTGCACAAGCATTCCCACATAGGAGTAGCAGACTTGATGCAACACGCACTCACACAGCTACAGATGCTCTGCGCAGCATGGATCATACAGCTGACACGTCAGTAAATCCATTCAACAAGCTCAGCTTGAAAACAGAACCCATTTTGAGTAGAAAGTTGCTGATGAGACTTTGCCCGCTTTCTGGTTCCTTGTAAGGTGCAACCTGCCAATTCCAAGTCTGTTTAAATCTTGTTTTTTTCTTCTTTATTTTAAAGAATGTAACTCCAACCAAACGCTGGAGGCTCTTTGATAGGAGCAGAACTCTGGACATATGGAGTTAAGTCCAACATTACCAACAGCTACACACTAAAGCAAACGTCTGACATTTAAAGGTTTTTTTACAAACTCAAGACGCAGTTCAGTAAAGCATGCACTGTCTGTTGAAAGCAATAAATGATGTGACTTCTTGATTTCAATACATTTAACCAATTTTATATAGTATTGATGGTAACACTTTATTTGACGGGGTGTGCATTAGACTGACATGACACTGTCATAAACATAACACCTATCATGAACATGAAGGAGTCTTTATGAATGTTTATGACTGTTGTCATTCAGTAAATCAGTGGTTCCCAACTATTTTCTGGGTCCCTCTATGGATTACAATAAAATCCCCCCCAAAAAGGAAAAAAAAAAAAATCAACTGGGCACACACATCGTTCAACCAGACATAAACCTACACACACATTTTGTTTTCAAACTCCACTGAAGTTTATTTCACACTTCAGGTTGCAACAAAACAAACTACAAACCATCTTTACAGGGAAACACTTTTGTGTAACAGTTTGTTTTTTTTTCCCATTCATCCATACCGCTTCCTGCGCCCCCCTGCAATGGCACTGTGCCACCCCAAGGGGGCGCGCCCCACACTTTGGGAACCACTGCAGTAAATAATGACACTTTTATTCCGAAGTCGTACTAAAAGTTGCACTTAAAGTCTATTAAAATTGCCAACTTTACATTATTTGGTAAATAATAGCATTTTTAATACACTATTTGCTGAATGACACTTCATGACAAGTCAAACATTCATAAAGACTCTTTCGTGTTTATGACAATATTATGCCAGTCTTATGCACACCCCTTCAAATAAAGTGTTACTGTGTTGATTGATTCATTCATTTATTTTATTTCAAACAATTAAAAATGCAAAACAAGAAAACAAAACAAAGTGCCCTAAAACTAATAGGTAAAGGTAGAAAACCTATTCTTACTACCTCTTTTTAATAATGTATAACAATAGTTTAGAACTACAAGAACGTATTGTTTATTTATTTGACACAATTCAGTTTACATTAACTGCTAGTAAAACACGTCATAGCTCAGCTCCACACCTGCATCACACCTGTTTATAACCAAGTCTGGACTTGAGCTGATATAGTTTATGTTGTAAAGTTTATTTTATTTTATCTGGCCCCAAATTCACAGAGAATTCATAGAACTCATCATTTCCACCTAAAAAAAATGTATACACTTGGTATTGCATCAGTTTTCCCCAATTACACCTTTTAGTACATTCCACATACCTTTGTTATCTTTATTATTATTTTTTCTAATAATTTTGTATAATAATAATCCTTCTCATGATATTAGTTGAACTATTTTTGTATTTTCTGTATCTCTGTTTTCTTCCGTCTTTCTACTTTTTCACATATTGTCTACATATTTGGTTCTTTTTCTGACAGGCATTTAGCAGCCATTGACCCTTCAGTCGTCGATCAGAGCCAATCAAGGCAAAATTGACCGATTCTGCTTCCTGGCTGACGGATTGGTCCAAAAACGTTCTCTTTTTCGCAGCAGTTCAAAAAAACCAAACAGGAGCTTCTGCAGTAAAACCTACAGCGACGCATAACGATCTTAGGAACCCTCTAAACTACTGAGGGATTTAATGGCCAGATAAGCTAATCCTGGGTACCGTCCAACTGTTGACAAGAACGAGAGGAAAAAAATATCTTTACTTCTAATCCATTGACAGGTCTAATGAATGACTCTGTTTTTCTGCCTTACAAAGCAAGAAAAAAAAAAGTGCAATAATGGATTTAGCAAAAGAGCGGGCGGGAGAGACCAAACCGGGATCAACTGCGACCATCGATCACAGTGTGTGCAAACATAAAGTATCTGCTGAAACAGACCCGGCCGTTCAGACAGAGCCCCGTCTCGAATTCAGAAGTAGTGCGTTTCATTTTTACTCAGTCAGGAAAAAAATATGAGCAATGAGTTTGAAATTCAAATACCTGATTCCCAAACAGGTTGAATCCATTGATGGCCTCCAGAGCAGCTTTAGCGAGACCCACGGAGCTGGAATGAGAAGAAACACCAAAAATTAACCACATTATGACCACAATGAAGGTTATTAGCTGAAACAGTAAACTTCATATTACAGTGTTTGATACTGTAATGTTGTTTCTGTCTGTGAATTATCCCATCAGCTTTCATAAGACTCTGCCCAATTCAAATCGTGATCATACAGATCTGGCAGGCCTTAATAAAGCTGAAGGCTCTTGAGGCTGCAGTCTGGTGTAAATAATGCCTCTCTTCAGGAAAAAACCCTAAAAATCATAAATAAAGAATATTGGAGTGGATTTCACAGTGACTGACGGCTGTGATTGCAATGCAGATAAAAAGCAAATCCATTTCGCTGCTGCGTCTCCATTTCTACCCAGTGGAGACGGGCACCAGAAAGAAAATTAGATGGGAGATCTGGAGGAAAAGCGAAGACGACTTCTGATGTCGCTGCAGACGCTTCAACCAAGCAGTGGAAGTAAAACATTACAGGTGGGTTAAATGCAAAGTCAAAACTTTCTTTAAACAAAGAGAGTTTAAAAATCCTCTTCAAATTGTTTTTCAGGACCATTTGAAAGTGACCATCATTGCTGTGTAAACCATCATAGCGTGTTTTCACACATGATAGTCCGGCAGACATGGTTTGATTGGGAATCAAAATTGCATTTTCACTGCACTGTGTCAAACAAATCAAATACCTCGGAGCAACCCGTTCACCCCATCGTCTGTGGTGGCGCTGCAACAACAACCGTTGAAGGAAGCAACACAAAAAACCTCAGAAGAAGACACTGAGCACATCTTCCTCCTTCACAAAATGTGAATAAAATTGAAGTGGCGTCAGACTTTAGCGGTCGTAGGATTTCTCTTGCAAGTGACAGATGCGTGTTTGTTTTGGTTGAGTTCACCCAGAATTCCTTGCTGTATCTTCCAGTTCCTGCTTTTGGCGCCGTCTCCGGTCCACTCGGCATTCAGAAGGGAATTCGAGCCGCGCCAGAGTTCCCCCTCAACCGAACCGAAAACCTGGTGTTCAGGTGGACCGTAATTTGTGTTTTTGATCCGTACCAGAGTGCGATTGCACATTCACACCTCCCAAAACAAACCGGACTTACAACGCAAAAAACTGGAGTTGATTTAACACCACCACGGAAAAATATCTCCTTCTGCTCAGATTACCTCCACATTGTTTTACTACAGCAAAACAAAATCTCAAGTCCTTTTGAATTCTGCTTCCAGCGAACCGAAACGCTGACACAAGCTCATCTATTCAAAGTTTGTTAAAAAAAACCCCAACATGCTTCATTTTGGGAAGGGGAAGCCACCAGCTTTCCCAGCAAGAACTTTCTTGGCTTATTACAAGTTGGTGGAAGCTTTACTGGGGAACAGAGCCGCCTGCTGCAGCTTTCAGAACGCAAGATGAAAGCTGAGCCGTCACGTTCACAGAGCAACACAAATATAATCGGCTCAAAAATGGGGAAACGTTTCACGTTTAAAGAAATAAAGCCAGTCACGACGTCTTCAAACACCTCAAACAACAGTTCTCATATCATAGCCGCTATACCTGTTTGCAGTGCGAAAACACAGATGAAAGTAGTATCAGGGTTTAATCGAAAAGTGAAAAGAAATTAGAAAGTGCCTTTAGAAACAGTTTACATGTGCATAACAAAGCCAAGAAAAGCTTTGGTCTGCCAGTAATACAAGCATTTGGCACAATGAAGAACTACAAATTGTACACTAGAGGAGCAAATTCACACTCTATAATCATTTTCATACTTTCAAACTTGAAATATAATTTCTCAATACATTACAGAATAAATATTTATACAAATACTAAAGCTAGAGGTCAAACTCGTCATCTCGCCTTACATATTGAAGAATGTGTAATGTCGGTCTAAAGGTGGGGAAATGAAGGGAATCTCGACACATTCTCATCCTGAGTAGAGCTTGTGCATTGGGATCAATGGTGTGGAATTTACAGCGTTCTGTTGGGTTTAGGTGGGATATGTTAATGTCCTTGTTGATTTCTAATACTTAATGATCAACTGACCATCTAAAAAAATGTATGCCAATTCTCTTAGTGCTGTACACATGGCACTGTGAGAGCCATGAGTGGCAGCCTGGCTTATCTGCTAATCATATTGTGAATGCTTCACTTTCATATTCACACAAAGGCAATGCCCTGACAGTTATTTTCCTATGGCACTGAAGGAACAGGGAGATGCTGAACAGTCTGCGCCAGATTACATCTGACTCATTAAAACCTGAAACAATGCTGGTGGGATTAGATATGCTTCTTTCAGTCAAATTTATCTTCAATCTTAAATCTATTTAATAGATCGGACGTGACGATAAAATGTTCTCCAGAGGCAAAAGTTAGTCATTTGTTATGTACAAATAAATCCTCTCCCCAATGCAAACAGGCTTTCTAGTTCATCTCTATTTAACCCACAAACAGAGCGAAAAGGACTTCTCCCTTACGCAGATCTAGTTTACATAAAACTGCTTTAAAACAAGTCAGCCTCGTTGTTTACCATTTACACACAGCACATGAATTGCTATTACACAGCTACATGTAGAAACTCGCTCGCTAATTGTGAAAATCAAAAGCGTAGCAACAAGAAGCACAAGACACATTGGATTAGTTATCTCCCCCCGCAGGATATCTTGGCAAGCTGCTGCCAATAGTGTTGGATTGTCAGAGGGAAAGAAGAAGAAGGAAAAACATGCTTCCAGGAGATAAGCCATGGCAGAAATTGAGGATCTTTATCAAGGCGCTGATAGAGGAGAGGGAGGCCAGCTCGACCTTGGATGATAAGTTAGTTAGAAGCAGGTAACAAAAGCTCCCTGCAGCGGGTCAGAACAGAGCTGCTGCTGCTCAGACATGTGGGCTTAACGACCAGCGTTCAGATTGTTGAACTCTTTACTGTGCAGTTTTTCTTGATGGAGATTACTTGCCTATTTCTGATTGTTGCTTTGTTGCCCATTACAACAAATAGCCATAAAGGGAGATAAAGATCTGCGTTGGGGTTTCTCGCAATTCTTAAAGCTGCAGGAGGTCACTTTTACAACTTTGTTTTTTTTTTACGCATTTGTTGAAACTGTCACTATGTCGTGACAGTATGAAAATTTATAAATTCATAAATAAATAAATCAAGGTCTTCTGTTTTCTCCAGTGCTAAATAAAAACAACCAGTCAGAACCAGGAGGCGGGTCTTAGTGCTGTCAATGACTCTGTGTGGCGTTGTTTCCGCTTCCTCTCTTCGTTCCGACGCTGCAGCTAGCACAGCCTCTTAAAAATGCTAACGCTAGGTAGGTGGATAAACAGTTTTCCTGTAATGGTAAGTTGGTTTTCCACCATTAGCACATTTACATAAGGATGATTGACAGCGCTACGCCCCTCCTCTCTGTATTTATGATTGTGCGTTAACATCAACCTTCCAATGGGAAATTAGCTGCCTGGCTAATATCTCATGTATTTACATGTAAATGTTCATGAATACATTTATTTAAAATGTCTCATTTAAAAAAACAAAAAACTTGCAAAGTGGATTAGAAGAAAAGGACGCTCGTTTCGTGTGGCATCTTCACAGCCAGTTTCAGCTTAAAACCTGGGATGCCGTTTCTCCAAATGCTGGGAAACTTGATGGCAACAGAGATACACTGCATGATATCTGCATGAGGGGTGGAAAACAGGTATAAAACACTTCAAAAGTCATTTCAGATTCAGCTCCATTCCTCATCATGGCTGTAAACCGTCTGACTGAGGAGATCATGTTGAGAAGCAGCAGCTTTTATTTCTACATCAGACTGTGGTGCATGAAGAGAACTGGATCAAACACAGATGAAGGGGGCGGGACTAAAGTTCAGGAATCACTTAGAGAACTTCTGTTTAGTTTGGTACTTAAAATATATATATATATGTTTTTTATTTATTTATATAAAAACATGTATAATTTTTTGTAATAAAACTTAAGTTTGGATTTTGTTTTGATTTGAAATACGTTTACATCAAATGACTCAAAACAGAAGTATGATCAGGATTTTTCAGATTTATTTGAGCAAACATTGGGTAATAATAGAGGTTTTATTTCCCAGAGTGGTGTATTACAGCAAGTGCAATATGTGATTCTACAGCTTTTTGGTAGAGGTGAGCAATGCTGCATATTTTAAAATCGATTCGATAATAAAGTAAATACAGGTCCAGTATCACCAATACTGATGCTGATATTGATTATTTAAGTTTGACATGTGATCAAACTTCTGAGCTTAGGTGTTTCTGTGGTCTTTCCATTTAAATATATTGTGTTAAAATCAGGGACGGCATTTAGATATATAGGTGTCTACAAGATACATTACATAACATCAACATGATAGACAGAAACAATAGAAAATGTACATATGTGTCCATTTTTCCCTTAAAGTACAAAAATTTATAATTTCAGAACAAATCCAAACTAAATATTTTTGAGATAAAGTTGAGAAACAAAAAATAAATTCAATAATCTAAAACTTAAGTTTTGATCAGATACTGATACTAACGTGATATTGATATTATCAATATTTTGAATCACTCTGCCCTCCTCTACTTTGTCAGACTTCCATAGATTGAGGTCTGCAGACTGATACCTACATAAACGGATCCAACACACAGACACACGCTGAGTCCATTTTGTTTTCATCCCTTTGCCTTTAGAACGTCTGTGATTATTTGGAATGATTATTTTATTCTAATAAATTCCAGAGAAACACGGTTTTGTGTTGGAAAATAATAGTTTGACAGGCACAATAAGAACAATTATAACAAACCCTTGGTATAGAAAACAGATATTTGTCCTAGATGTTTCAACATGTTATAGGATTTATTATTTTTTTTTTATTCCAGAACATCTTCATGCGCCTTTTGTTCCGGACCGACTGACCTGGAATGCAGCTCTGTGCTGCCGTTGTTGTATTTGCTGCCTCGCTCCCACATGCCGTAGTCGGGCACCCTGTAGGCTCTCTCCACACAGAACACCAGATTCTGGATGAAGGAAACCTGAGAGGCAAAAACAGAAACATCGAAACATCCAAAAGCAGAAAGGCTTGGGACACAGGGAGCAAACACAACACACACAACACACGATCACACACACCGAGAGAGCCGGAGCTGGTGGTCGTAAACATGTTCCCAAATGGGAAAAAAAAAAGCAATTGCAGCACATGATTTATGCTGCACCCACACATTGATACAAACACACAGGACACAGAGATACAACAATACACGATTGTACAATACCGAATGACCTTCTTTATTGATTTGGGAAGATGAAGGATGTAAGGCTGATTACTAAGGTTACCGAAGAGCAGGAGAAAACTGATTTCTCATCAGCACTCAAGGTGAAACTCTCCCTGCAGCTACAGACAAGGTCTCAACTAACTCATAAAGTGTGCCATTAATATATGTGAAGGCACCTACAAAAAAACAAAAAAAAACAAGGAGCTTACAACAAAATGTTCACTTGTTGCGATATTTGAATTCATTAAAACCATAAAGTAGCATTTAGAACTCGAAAAGATGCACCGATCAGGCTTTTCCTTTGAAAACGAGTTCAATATTTGATACAAACCCAGATTTGTCTGGATATTTATCCTGCAGATCAACAATCGGAAACATTGCCTGATTTCGATCTCTTGCCAATTTATTGGTGATTTATTACTAAACTACTACCGAATGTAGCCTTCGACTTTTCTTGCACGCGTCATGGAAAGACACTGCTACGACCTGTGAGTTCTCAAAACCTTGACTTCTAGATGCAAGACGTTGGGGGGGAAAAAGAAAAGTGCGAAGACTTTCTGGTCTTGCATCATTAAAAAGACCTGAACGCAGCTGTGCTTTCATGTGTACCTGAGTGACGGGAGGTTTAATCTGAAATGGCACAGTGAGGAAAAAAAAAGAAAGAATGAGTAAAAGAGAAAGATGGAGGGGAAAAAAAAAGAGCCTGCGCAGGTTTTAAATAGGCCAGTTTGAGAAGGAGGCCAGGCAGGAAGAATGAGAAAGGTGTTTGCTGCGTCTTTTATGACTTGAATGATTAACGAGAGCAACTCTTCAGTATCTTAATGGTATCTTAATGAATGTTACTGCCCACTGGCCAAAACAAGCCGCTCTGTCTTACTGATGCCAGCCAGATTACTAATCCTGCTTCTGTTTTGGGACGGAGTTTGTGAACACGGGATACATGTGGAAAGCTAAGTACTTTCTACTTTTACCCAAACATCCGCAGCCGATGAGCTTTTTTCACATTTGGCAAATCACAACCAGAAACTTTCATCAATTTATACAAGAAAGATCAACACAAAATGATAGTTTTTAAAATCTAAAATGGGGAGTGGATTTAATCCCCCACTCAGACTCCATTGTAGTCAATAATAATAGAAGCAATTTCACACTATTACATAACCCAGGCCTTCTAGGGCATTTCTATAAAAACATTGTTAAAGGGTTAATAGAGGAGCCATGTTGTGATGTCTTCCCGAACGAGAAGCTTTAGAAAGAGCAGGAGTTTTTAAAGAGACAGAGGCCCAGTTTAGTGAAGTACCATTATGAAGTCAAATTTCTTTTGTTTGATATGCATGCAGCATTTGTATAACAAATGAAGTTAAGATAGTTTATTGATTGTGCTGTGAAATGTGCCTGGAAAGCACAATAATGATTGCTTTATGATGCAAAAGTGCGAAACCTTCCCCCTGACCTGCCTGCTGTATTAACCTTCATGATGCAGTTTGTTCACTAAGCTTTTCTAGCAAAACTCGGCGGCCTTCACAGATTAAATTAGACATGTGCACTCCATTTAATAATTAGGGGATTTTTGACTCACCTAATTCCACAGAATTTATTAAAGGGTACCAGAGGCAGACAGAATGCAAATACACACCATATAATGCATTATTTTGCGTTGGGCCAGTTGAACACCAGACTTGTGAAGTGCAAAACAAGCAAAAGAAAAAAGATAAAGAAGGAGATTGTGATGCATGCAAGGCAATGAGTCGCAGCATTTCATGCATCATGAGACTGAAAATGACATCTGGCAGAAGGTTGATGGTGAATCTTTCCTTCAAGAGACGTGCGCAGCCTTTCTTTGCAATCGCAAGGAAATAAAAAAAGAGAAAAGAAAACACTGCAATGCAGCTTCCAGGCTCGGCCTGGAGGAAGCCCACAGACTTCACAAGCAGTGACAGCTTACAACAGGCTAATAAATACGGCACTAATGTGATTAGTCTGAATGAAATACATTTCAAACAGCTTTCAGTGGGAGCAGCAATCACAAAAGCTCCTGCTCAGTGGTTCTGATGTTTGCTAATACGGGGTTTGGGGCGCAGGCCGCTTCGGTTTGAATTATGCAATTTGGTAAGCGCTGTCTAACTAGGCAGAAAAAGCTGCTGCACAGCCGCGACTGCCCTCATAAACATAAAACATTGCATTGTTAATTTGTTTTGTCAGTGGTAAGAAATGGAGAAAAACGGGAGGTTACCAAGGTGATATACGTGTGCGTTTGGGCGTCTAAACAAAGTGCAGGCAGTATGCATTAATTGCTCAGCGGAATAATATTTGACCGCATTTCTGCTTTCTTCAGATGAGCTCAATTTAGTAAACAAATGGATTTCTCTACCAGGGGCACAAATTTCACTGCTCCGTAGCAGTAAGTAAAGCTGTGAATGAGTTGGCTGTTAAGCTAACTGAATTAATGATGTTCTTGTTGCTCCTAGAGGCCACACAATAAAAAATAAAAAATAAAGGTACGCTGTGGAAACCTAACGAGCGACTAGGTCTGTTTTTTGTTTTATTAAGAGCTGAAGATAAAAAAATACCCCATGCTGGACAGATAAATCAATGTACAGGAAGAGACAGATTTTAGGTAATAAAGGCACAAATCACTCAAATAAAATGTGAACAGATCATTTCCCAGGAGGACATTTAGACTTCCATACGGAGATCATCCAAATGGTTTTTTCCTGGTGAAGTTAACTAAGCGTTTCAGAGACTATAAATGCAAGAACTCCTATGAAAGAGAGATATTCCCCCCTCCGATTCTGCTTTTATGTCGGATCTGTGGCATCTGCTTTGAGCTTAGTTCAAATAAGCCCAAATTTGGAGGCCTACAGTTTCTATCAGATACTTTTAAAGGGGCAGTGATGTGTGTTATCCAGCCACATTGTGCTGTAAAATAGCTAATTTTTATGTTAACTGCAGTTGCTAAAACAATGCTATATACATATATCAAATGTGACAGAAAATACATTTTACTTTGTAATTTAATGCCTTGAAATTGGGCCTCTGTCTCTTTAAAAACTCCTGCTCTTTCTGGAACTCCGCCTTCAGGAAGTCATCACAACATGGCTCCTCTATTAACTTTTTGACAATGTCAAAGGGTTAGAGTTTCACTGAGAAGCAGCTCCTATGATGAGCTCAGCAGATGTGCAGTTCCACCAGGTGTTTGCTAATTGCTCTGGCTAGTCTGAAGGAGCCGAGTGGGAGAGTCACAGGGGGAGCAGTCCTCCCCCTGTGACTCTGTTTCTAATGAGGGAATAACATTATGACATAAAGCAAAGCCCAACAAAGGTCGCTTTTACATAATACTGCCCCTTTAAAATCTCAGTGGGAGGTAATATTTTGTACAGACGTAGAAAACAAATTTTTTTTAATATCGAGAACGATTTGATTTCCAGAGGGAAATTAAAACTACTGTAATTGTAGCTCATATGATAAAAGTTGGAAGTGATTCTTTGTATTTAAATGTAGATAAAAGAAATTAAAGCAGGACTCTTTAATGGACCTCTACAATTAGAACAGCACTTGTGTGACTTGAGATTGACACAACTGGCTAAAGACAGTCATGATGTTAACATTTTTATGCCTTAGTTTTGTTACACGGTGCCTTTTCTTTACAGTTTTAAACTAAAACTGCTTCAGCTGTCTGCTTTACTATGGCTGACGATACTTGACTTACAGTCGCCTTAATTTGTGACAGCTCTCTTTATTTAATTTGCTTGATAAGTGGATACAGTAGTTGATAGTCGGTTGCAACCTCTTCATGTGTAATAAATAGCAAATGTTCTAAAACATCTGTTGTGCTTCATCGCTCTGCTATTACAAATGCAGAAATAATTTGTTCTATAATTATCCATTTTACTTGACTGGTGTCTTGTTTCATAATGTGTATATATAACGTTTGAATAGCTTAGATTAGTGTGCAGTGATTTCTAAAGCTTCGTCAGGTGTCAATTTATGTAATCATATTTTTTAGATTCATAATGAAGAACATTTGAAAGCACATTTTCAAATTCCATTAAAATTGATATGTAAATGTGAACATGTCTTTTTAAGTAAATCAAGCAGAGAAGTTCACTGGATGGAAAACAAACCTAAAGGAAGAAATTTATTACTACTGAATGTGTAATTACTTAACCACATGCTTATAAAATGTTTGGACCAGCTTCTAATTGCTTCCAAAATGGCACAAGTGTAAAATGTCTATGTTTTTTTTTATTTTTGTGCTTTCTGGTGTCTTGTTTACCTCATCGGTGTTGTAAATGATCTGGAGACCGGAGCAGATCATCTCCACCAGGTACAGCAGGAACAGAGAAACCGCATCGATCTGCAGCGACGACAGAAAAGGTTGGGAGTGAAGCAATGTTAGAGAAACGACCGTCATTTCCGCTACGCCGCATGCTACTCTCAAATTCAGTTCAGCCAAAAACCGTTGCATACTGCAAAAAAAAAAAAAACAAGACATGTCTTTTATGTTAGCTAGAAGAAGTGACACCGAGACATCATCAATAATAAAGTGAAAGAAAAAAACAACAGCAAAGGACTTAATGTGAAAAGCAAATCCTTCACTTCTATACGCCCTTGTTGATTTTTCAGCGTCTTTGTCGCAGCACGGTGACTTTGCAGCCTTATTTTGATTTTCAATTTCTGGCTCTCTCGCTTGTATTGGACTCGCTTCACTGGAAGTACAGACTCCATCCAAATGCAGCGCACCAAATTGACCTCTTTCAATACCATTGACAGAAGAATAAACTGTCTGAGCCCCAGTTTAAAGCACATTCGCCTTTCATACAGAGAGAGAGAGAGAGAAAGGCTGCAGGACTAATACTTGATAATGTGTCATTTATTTGCTCATTTATTCACACCGTTTTATCTTTAACAAGGTTTACTCATCCTAACATCCTAACTTGATCTGAAAGTGACTTTCCCCCCACACCCTATATCGCCATTAATCTGAATATTCAGATTGTAGTAAAAAAAATAAGATAAGCCGTCTCGTTTCTACAGCTGGCTGTTTGCTGACTCACCTGTAGGTGGTGATAGTCGCCGTAGGTGTAAACCTCGTCGCCGGTGTCCACGTTGAAGACGGAGTGGAGACACTTGGAGGGGCTGGGGTCATTTTTAAACTCCTCCACCTGACAGAGAGACGAACACAGGCGGAGGTGGGTGAGATAAGACGGGTGAAGATGGTGCAGAGGGAGATAAAGGCAGAGATTTCTTTCGTTGCTTTTGATTTCGACACGGTAACAACTTTGAAAAGGTGAGGAAGAAACCGTCCACAGGAAGACAGAGAAGGCAAATATATGGTGCCTTACAAAAGCATTCTCGAACCTTTCCTCATCCTCAAACTTTCCGCATTTCTTCACATTACAACCACAAAATGTGCTGGGTTTTATGTCACAACAAGTAGTGTATATTTAAAAGTGGAAATAAATTGATAGTTTCCAATTTATTTGATTACAATAGCCATCAAGAGGTGTTGTGTTCACCTCATTTTTAACCTCCTAAATAAAATCAACAGCAATTAACTGCTTTTAGAAGAAATAAAAAAATTTTTAATGGATCTTTGGTTCTAGTGGCTTTTGATTGTAAGTTGACAGGAAGGTGGGTTGTGACAGAATAGTTAGATGTGTAGCAAAGGTCATCGTGTCGGGATTTGAACCAGTGCCTGCCGCGTCACTTTACCCCATAAACATAGTTTACATTTCTGTGATTTGATGTCAGTGAAAATCCATATTTTCCTGTAATTAGAGAACTTTAGAGAACAAAGTTTTCTTTATTGCTGTTCCTTTGTAATCAAAGGAACAGCAATAAAAGCAGGTTTAGGTTATAAAACTAAATGAAAAGTTTTGAATGTGTCACCCAGCTCTGCTCAGTCATCTGGAAATGCAAAGAGTATGGAACGACTGCAAACCTAAACTGCAAACCTTGAAGGAACCATGGTAACTGTGGAGGATCGAAAAGGTTACATATGTGGGAAAACTATCACCAGATATCACCTTGAACACACCGTTCCCAAAGCAACGCATGGTGGTAGCAGAATCATGTTCTGGGAGGTTGATTGGAGACATAACCAGAAAAAGAGACTGGGCTAAGAAAAACTACAGCAAAAGGTCGATCTGTAGGCATACAAAGCTTGTAGACAAATAAAAAAATAAGACATCTATCTGCAGCAAGAGGCGGTTTCACTAAGTGCTGAGTCAGGGGGACTGAATGCACAGGCACACCGTCCAGGAAACTGAATACTTTTGTTGAAATCTCATTGGAATACATTACAGCTAGTGATTTTGATGTGATCAAATGTAAAATGAATACTTCTGCAAACCACAGTGCGGTCCTGGAACCTGTCACCGTTTGTTGCCGGCGCTTTAAGTCTTAAATCACATCCGGCGATGCAGCAGAAGCGGCTCTAACTGTGCCAGTGACACATATTGAACATAATCTTTTATTTCCGAGTGAACATGCTCGTCCCATGAGGAACGACCGTAAAGGGATGCTGTGTGGGGCGGACTGCATCCTGCTCTGTGGCAGATAAGGGTCACATTCAGGTCACTCAGTCTGTGACATGGTTTGTAATAAGCCCTCCACGGTTTCTTGGCTACGTTGTTTTGTTCGGTGGCTTGTTGGTGGCTTTGTGCTTGTTTGCTGCATCGACTCAGCTCCATGCTAAATAACAGCTGTGCTGCCAGTCCTGTCATGCAGTTATAAATAATTGGCCTTTTGTCCCATCTTTCCCTCATTTGTTTCCCTTTTCTCCCTCCTCTCTCTCTCTCTCTACCATCTCAGTCCTGAAGCCTTACTGCCTTTCTCCTTGATTTTTTTCTCTCCTCAAGTCTTCCTTTTCAGCTTTCTATCATGCACTCTACGGTTTTCATTCACCATCCTTTTGCTCTTTGTATCTTTATCTTTTCTTTTGCAGACACCCTGTCTTTTGTCTGCCGCTCTACCGTTTCCCACCCTTTTCTGCCTTCGTGTTGCTACATAGCTGGGTTGTAGTCGAGACCCTCTGCCCTATTTTTTCTGGAGCTGCTCCACTTCTTGCTATCCCACAGTAATACGGATATAAACATAAGTGTGCATAGAGTCCAATGAGTTCTGACGCACATATTTCCATAAAAGATGCTTTTTTTCTTTCTTTAGTGGACCACCTGAATCTCACTCCAATAAAGCCAAAATGTCAACTGGCTCCACTCTTGAAAAATTTGTTGTAATTGCTACAAAGCACAATCAAAAGTTGAGTGTAGCCCCCCAAGTATTCTTTCTAATACCCCACTGTAATGGGAATGATCTGAAACAAGTGATGTTAATGGGATTTAAAGGTGCAGCAGCACAGCTTGTAGCCCTGCTGCCTGGCAGCCAGAAGGTTCCGGAATCGAATCCTGGGCGTGGGGTCTTTCTGCATGGAGTCTGCATGTTCCCCCTGGGTTCTCTCCGGGTACTCCAGGTTCTTGCCATACTCTAAAAACATGACTGTTGGGTAACTCGGTTTGCCAGATTTGCAATTAGGTGTGAGTGCGTGTGCATGGTTGCAATGTAGGGATGAACCGACATAAACATTTGAGCCAATATTGACAGCTGATAGCAGATATTTACCAATAATATGTAAATATTTTACAAACCTACTTTGACATTTTGAAAAAAAAATGACCCCACTGCTTACTCAGTTTTACTTATCGGATCGATTCAGATATGTTTAATAATGACTAATATCGGCCAGTGCCGATGTTGGTGCCTGTATATCGTGTATCCCTAATTATACATCTAGTGTATTATTTGTGCTGCCCTGGCAGCATGTCTAGAGTGTACCCAGTTTATCCATTTTATTTTGGTAATCTAAGTGTACAACAGTTATCTCTTGTGAATAATACTAAAATTTTATGTTTCATGTGATTGTAAGGAAAAAGACATGAAACGTCCTGAAGAGGTTCCTTCATGCAGACATCGGCCTTACATCTTCAATAAAACCTCCATGTAGTTCTTAAGTGCTGGAGACGGGTAAATGACGAACGGCGCTTTGTGTAATTAACTGTGTAAACGCAGCTTTGTAATTAAGACACAGGAAAGCTCTTCTCTGAATTAGGTCGTGAAGGTCGAGACGAGACGAAGCAGAGCGGCTTTCTCAGAGTGCACACACACAAACACGCGCGTACGCAGCAAGAGAACACACACTCTGAAAAGACGCTGCTCATGAAGACCAACAACAACATCCAGCCAGAAGATCCACTTGGCCCTACTTTGGCTGCATAAGGCAAAGCGCGCTCATTAGGTTTACTGCAGACGTGGCATGAAATGTTCCCGTTCGGAGCAAAAGTCCGAGGTAATTAAAGGATAGTGTGTTATTAAGCCCTGAGGACTGAAGCATCCATCCTCTTCCTGTTGTCATTTGCAGGAATACGAACAAAGGGAACAAGATGCCTCCGCTGCTTTAGAGGCTCTCTGCATGGAAATGTACTTCTGATAGGAAACTGTGCGTCACTGCAGGCTTTCCTGAGGAAAACAGCAACTTAAGAGCAGACGCTGGAACAAACTCACCTTATCGGCCTGCCTCATGTAGCAGTAGAGGATCCCTCTCATGCACTTGATGGCAGAATGCTCCAACTCATGCGTGCGGCCCAGATCATCATCGATGCGCCTGCACGGTGAGGGAAGAGAAAAGGACTTTAACAGCGCTGTTCACACAGGACATGAATGAAACGACGGAACTGATGGTCTCTCTAACAGAACAGGAATGATGATCCACTCACAAAAACAGACCTAAGAGAGGCTTAATTAGCATTTATCAGTAGAACCTCAGAAGTCAAATAGTTAATTATAGCATCTGACTACATTCTACTGACAGCAAAGCAATAGATAGAAGACACTCTTGGCAAGATTTCTGCTCATCTCTTGAGTATTTAAAAACTTTTCAGGCTGTGGAAAAAGAGGGCCAAGGCCGGTCACGATAAATTGTCGAAGAAGTTATTGTGATAAACGATGATATCGTTGTTCTGAGATCATTTTACCATAACACTGCCTACACCGTGTCATCATCCGAGTTTCAGATGATGAAGATCGTCAACCATCATCACGGCTGTTTTTGTTCGACAATGCACTGTTTCGAAAACGTGACGGCATTTTGTGAGTGTGGAATTTCTGTTAATGTTTCACTTTATTCATGCCTCATTTTACAACATGCATACATTTGTTATTAGATTGTAAACAAATCCCCCATTTCAGCAAGGGAAGGACAATTGTTTGTGTAATTATAAATGTGTTGTCATTCCTATGGATAAATGAGACATTTTGCATCCAGGTGATATTTTAGGCACTTAGATGTTACAGATGACTGGCCAGTGTTTGAATCTGGCCTTGTCTGACCAGATGTACATTTCCCCCATGATGGTTTTGCTGGCAATAGGGCCGTAAGGCTACCCAGCACTTCAAATGGAAAGGAAAACTGGAATCCAAATATGAAGCTGAAAAGTGGCTGTCGATCCATCTATTGGATTATAGTTGATAATTTCTGTCCAAGAAAACTACTGAAGAACAAAGACAGTTCTCAATCACATTAGTCAAATTTAAAGTGTAATGGAGCCACTTTTCAACATCAAGCCTCATGGCGTTGATGTTAACATGAACAATAACATCGAAAAAACAGATTTATATTTAAAAACCCTTAAAGACATAAAAAGCTATTTGTTCCTTCCACACTTAGGATTTCAATCAGCTTCTTACTATTACAGTACAAAAACATTATTTTTTGTATAGGCATGGTATGAACAAAACCATGGCACTGTAGCAATATTATCTCAGCTTTTGTCGTCTGGGAAAAAAATCCTTAATGTTTTTTTTTTCTTTTAGATTTTTCCCTTTCATGTTCTACTGTGTTCTTACCAGAGTTAAAGTGTTGCTTTATCCTGTTCATCTCCCTGTACTAATTATTGCTCAAAAGGTCTTACCATATATTTTATTCCTTTGTATTCACTTCTTAGTTCATTCTTATGCATTTGTGTTTAGTTTCTCTTTATCATCCCCATGTGTTTCACCTGACTTGCCACTCATCTTATAAGCTCTTGATTTGTTACAGTTCAGCGCTGGATTCTCTGTGTTAACGCAGCTAGTTCCATGTGCTGTTTTAAAAAAAAAAAAAAAAAAATTCACTAATGCCTCTCACCAATTGCTGTTTCACCACTAAACTTGGCAGATTGCTGTAGTCCCTCGGTGGGGGAGCAGAGCGCCGTGGCTACAGGCCGGGACCGTGTGTGCATACTGATGAAAAAAAAAAAAAAAAAAGCGCAGGCCGACGTAACACCTGGGAACTTCGAGGTCGAAGCTAAGGTACTATTTCAACTTTTGAGATGCTAAGCAGCTGCTCCCGGCCGTATCGAAACAAACTCCTGACTGCCAAAACACATCACTGCAAATGTCTAAAAGTAAAAGTAGTAAGACTAAAAATATTATCCCAGCTGCACAGCCTCCAAAACCAAAAAATGATTGTCCAAAAGACAAAAAAACAAAACAAAACAGTGTTATATCCAAAAAGAAAAGTCTACAAAGAACAAGCATAACAGAGCTACTCCAAGTACCATAATTCTCGATCAGTATTTAGTGATGGAATAAACAGAAACAAGCTACTCTCGGTAAGATATCTGCTCATCTGTTGAGCATTTAAAAACGTTTTCATGCTTTGGGAAAAGAGGGAACAGGCCTGTCACAATGAATCGTCAGACGTTATTGCGATAAACGATAATATCGTTGTTCTGAGATGATTTTCAAGTCATTTCACAGTAACGGCATAACAATGTAAGAACACATTCTCAAAGATAAAACGCTTTCTTTTCCAACAAACATTACACACTAGAACAAAAGTACACTTTAAATAAATAAACAAAAATGGAAACTGAAATCTCTGTAAACGAAGCTATTCTTCCACAAAGACGTCAAGTTCAGACTTGACTTCTGAAGCACCAAACTGAAGACTTTTGTCATCCACACTTTGGTAGTAAAAGATACAGACATGAGGAAAAACGGCCATGTAAATGGAAATTATTGATTTATTATACAATTAATCAATTCATTGCTTATTGCAACAGGCTTAAGAGGAAATATGTAAAGTAGAGACGACTGTCCATCCTGTTTGGACAAATACACTAAACCTTTACTCACCACTTGCCATTTTCTGATTACTTAGAAAATTAAGAGAGAGTTTCGATGGCAACATAACTACAACAACTGTCCCAGCAGCACATATATAAAACATTAGCATAAAGGTCAAAGGAAGAGCTGAAATCATGTGCACTTAGAGCAGGGGTTGTAGCAATTCCAGCCACTCATCAGATCCCTGAGTGTCTCACACTCGCTCAGACACACACACGCGGCAGCCGACTCTGAAGTAAGTAATGGCACAAGCCAAGCCTGTCAGATGAGAATCATCTTAATTAAATCCCAGTGACAATTCTAACAGGAGGCAGCCATGACTGATGACTGGGATGTGCCGCTGGTCACATCACTGGAGTACACTCTATTTTTACTCCTCTCTTTCACTCCGTCTTCCCCCACAATCTAATTTCCTCGCTCGCTTTTCCTTCCCATCCCTTGTTTTGCCTGGATATGCCTCTTATCTCGTCACACACTCTTTCTGCTGACCTTACCCCTCCCTGACATTCCTCCCGTTTTCTAGCCTGTTCTTCAACTACAAACCATTTTAGTCCCACCATCATCATATCTTCCTTTCTCCATAGTTTTCTGTCTTTTCTCTGTCTTTTTTTTTAATTCACACTTCAGGGAAATGCCCTTTTCTCAAGACACTAATCAGTGAGGAATTAATCAAATAAGGGAAGCTGATAGAGAGGATTTTCTAGCACTTGAGTGAGATGCTAATGTAGCACTCTTGTTTTAAAATCTGAAGACATATTAGCCGTTTATTTCTCTCTCTCTTTTTTTTTTACATATTGTGTTTTGTTAACAGCCCTGAATCATTTTCTGCTTCAACCATAAATTTCAAGTTTTGTTTTATAACCTGACATGGATTTTAAGCTGCACCACAATTTATTTATTTATTTTTTTGCTTCTTGTTCTTTAATATTTTCTAAGAAACCTCCAGGACCTCAAGAGAACAGCTGGACTCACAGCTAAGTCCTAAATTATTCATACTCCTGGCAGATTTGGCCTTAAGGTAATCTTTGAATTTTTCCAACATGACTCAGAGGTTTTATTAACGTTGTGGTGTGGCCTGACGTGAATCTGATAGCGAAGTTAAAAAATGAAGGCGGTGGCAGAGATTTCTTCCTGTCTGCAGGCGTCATTATCAACAATAACTCGGGAGAATTTTGAATTAATATACGAGTTAAGCAACAACGTATTATTTCCCTTTGGGATCAATAAGTATTTTTGAATAACAAAGAAATCTCAATATGCTAAAATGTTGAACATGTTTAGTGTTTAAAGTTCAAAGGGTATGATTATTTTTCCAAAGCACCATATGTTTTTCTTTAAGTTGTTATCCAGGGACTGACATATTGAGGAGATTACACTCAGTTTCAGTATTTCATGAAGGTTTTGGTTCAATTAAACACAAAATAAAACCATAAACTATTGCAGTCAAGAGAGGCTTTGCTCAAAAAACAGCAAAGCCAGGAAACTGAGACACACAATCACCTGAGTGTGTGTGTGTGTGTGTGTGTGTGTGTGGTGACAGATATTCCACAATTACACATGGTCCAGCTCTCTGCCAAGTAATCATGCAGTATTACCATAATTATGAAGCACCTCATTAATTAGCTAAATTAGTCATGAAAACAGCCCCCAAAATAAGCACAAGATTTCAAATATATCATCAGCCATAAACAGTGACAAAAACAGGAGGTTTTTCAAATCATACAACAGCCTTATCATTTAAATAAAGATTCAAATGATGAAACATAACCCGTGTCAGAGAGGTTTACTAACCGGTATGCCATCCCCAGGGCCCAGGCACAAGCAGCGCAGTACAGAGAGTCCCGGACCTTTGCCTCCTTCATGTCGGAGAATGTCTTGACGGGGAAGAGCCCAGTAGTGGGGCTCTGGTAGTTCAGGATGGTTGTTTTTACTGGATAAAGGCAGAAGAGAGAAAGAGAGGAGCAAAATGGATCTTAGTAAAACTCCAGTGATGGCTGCAGCCTCAGGCGCCCGTCTACGCATGTCTTACGTTGTTTGTTTGTCATTTTCTTGTTGTTGTTCTTTGGGTGGGCTGCACTGAAACTCATTTTCTGTACAGTCCACTTGGTACAATGTCAATAAAGGCTGACTCGAATGATTCTGGTTCTGAAAACTGAAGATCAACTGGTTTAATGTGAAGTTGTCGTTGATTTCGAATGGGAAAGAAAACATAAAAAACGGTGATGCAAAAAAAAACAATGTATGCATATGTACAAGGAGAAGTAACAGATATATGGGACAGACTGAAGTTCTTAATCCATAAGATAAAATCTGTAAACATTTCATTTCATTCTGCACAGTTCTCTGCATTGAGAGGGAAAAAAAAAAAAACGTCTTCAGATGCAGATTAAATTTTAAACACCCTTTTAGTTTTTGAGGGAGTCAAAACTGCAATTTAAATAAAAAAGGTCTATGTCTATGACCCTCACATTTAGCACAAAAGCATGCAGAACAAAAAAAATAATATTAATAAGAGTAGCAAAAGGGCTGTGATAAACGAGAGAGACTTGGATACAACATGTCGAACTATGGTCCTTGCAAAAAGGACAAACCTCCTAAAGAGCCTGCAGACAAAATGTCAGCAGGCTATTCAGGATGAAACTGTTTTAATCTATTTTGTTCCTGTTTTGTTTCTTTTGGACTGAAAAACGTTACAAAAAATAGAGATTTGAACAAGACAGAAACCCTTTTGGTCCTTTATTCTAAGAACTGTGGTTAATCTAGTTTTGGTCAACCAGTATTCATTTCTTTCTGTACTACTTGAATGTAAAAGATGAACAGGCTCCTTGAGCAGAACATCAGCAGCTTTCATCTTCTTATGACTCTAATTGAATACACTGCATTAAACGCCATTAAGTTACGAATAGGATAAATAAATGTGGTAATCATTGTTTTCGTTTTCATTTTTTGACTACAGAAGGTCAAAGCTGACTTTCCATTCAAACTCCAGCTTCTTTCAGTCCTTGCGAGTTTCACAACAGAAGCGACTTGAACCAAAACGCTAAAAGTTGGATTTAGCATTTAATCGTTTCCGTCAGGACATGCGTACTCTCCTCGTTTCGTGTTGGAGCTTTTCAGATGTTCAGCCTGTGCCGGTTTGCTGGCTCCACGCTGAGAGCACAAAACAGAGCCGTCGTTACACAACCACTGTTAACAGTTCAGTTTTTGCCTCAATAACTTTGTGTCTTTTTCTCTTCTTCTGCATCAACGTCAAACAGGAAATGAGGAAACGAGCCAAGGAAACTTCCTCCTTTTCAGCCCCTCATGTTGACCTTAACCTGAAAAACCTTTGCGGTTTAGATTACTAATGTAGAATGAAAAAAAAAGAGCCATAAACTTTACACCCACATTGATTTAACAATGAATCTTCCTAAAAGCATCTGAAGTATAAACCTGCTAACTGTAAATACAAATATAAATCTGTCCTGCCCTCTGGTAAATATCTCTTGTGTCTGATTGTGTCTAGATACAGAGTAGTGACTAAACAGATGGTGAACAAGTATCAGGTAATGCAGGCAGATGGCAAACCCTGTAATTTTGTCTAAGTTTAGCAGGTGTTAGATGGCGAAAAGCAGACTCGTTTAGATTTACAAAATTGACCATTTCTGGCAACGGGGCTAATCTACTTCAAAAACAGTAGCATCCCCGACGTAATTATGTCTGCTTTCTGCCTCATTTCGCTTTTGGTGTACCCGTTAAATGTGTCCTCGTGTTCAAAAAGTAGCTGCAGGTTTAAGTGATCCCATGCCTCTTTTTACAGTGATCAGGAATCTATTTGCTGGATGGTTGCAATTTTGTGAGAAAGCAATTTTGCACCCCTGACTGAATATTTCTGTATTTCTTTTAGCAAATTGGATTTTTTTTTTTGGCAAAGATAACCTGTGTTCACACAAAATGTTTTTCATTCATACATTTACAAGCCAATAAAACCATCTTATTACAGTCTGAAAAAGAACAAAAAAGTCAAACCTAAAGGTAAAACTCCCAGTAAATTATTGATTGAATGTGTCAGAAAATACGGTTTTCACTGGCAAAGACAATTTAAAAAAAAAAATCAAAATAAAAGACTCAAAGTGACTGAGTCAAAATTCAGATGTAGATCTGATTAAGATGCTCTGACATGACCTTAAATATGATATTCATGCTCACATTTCCTCCAAGGGAGCTAAAATTGATAACATTTATCAAAGGAGGATGAGCAAAATTGATGCAACAGCTGATTGTGGTTATTGCTAACTGCTAAGGATGGCACAGCCTTTCCTCTTCGTAAATAAGAGTTTCTTGCTGCAAGGCAACAAACTGTACTTCTACATTGTTAGGAATAAAATCTAGAAGGTGATGCATGAATTTGTATTCAGCTCCCCAGGATATGGTGAAATTCTATATCCTTAATTAAATTAATTTGTTATGGTTTAATGAGACAAAATATGAATAAAAGCTTACAATGTGCAAGGCAGCAATATGTACGCTGGATCTGAGCTCAACAGCCCGCTGCTATTCATTTTAATCCCCACAGTTCCACCTTAAGCTAGCAAAAATCCCAGCATCAACAAATCGTTCTAGTGAGACCTGAGAGAGAGGAAAGCTCCACAGCAGATAATGACCAGTCATTTCTTTGGGAAGAAAAAAAATGGGTCTAAAACATTCAGCCGGGGCTTTATTAGGAAAATCCAGCAACAGAAGAAGACAGAGCAGGAGTAAGATTTAAAAAAAAACAAACAAACGTTGACTGAGGTTTAAAGCATAAACACATCATAGTCCTCTAAAGTATCACACAGTGACACAGAGAGATGCGTCAGGCAGAGGTCTTCTCAATGATAACTAATGTGTTCAGAGAGACGGCTCCGTTTTTCCTCCTAACATTATTCCACTGCTAATGAAAGGCCCGTCCACTGCGGATCGCGCTTTGATTCAGGACGAAAGAGAGGGAAGGAAAAAAAGAATCAAGAGTGACTGCGAAAGAGACAGAGGAGGACAGACATTATGATGAAGGTGTGTGTGAGGTGGTGTGAGCACGTCCAGTGGAGACAGAAAGGATGTACGAGTGTGTGAGAATAAACAGTGGAAGTAGTGTGTACTAGATGGAAATGACGGACTGGAGCGGTGTGTGGGTGAAGTGGGGGTGGCTGTCGCGTTGGCAGAGATAAAGTGATTAATGGGACGAATTAGACGGATTAATAATAAACCTCTCAAAAAGTCCACCTCCTAGTAAAGTACTAATGAAGTACCTGGAACACACAAACATAAAGATCTGTGCTGCAACCAGCTGGCGAACGCTAGCTAAACTAAATCAAGTCTGTAATGTTCTTTTTATTTAATATTTGTAAAATTATGTTTAATTCAATTTTTTTTATTTGATAAAACATTGCTGCAGCTCATACCATCAAAATGTCTCCAAAGACTCGTTGTAGATGGAGATGCTGTGGGCAGCAAGGCTCTCCAGTAGCAGTCAGTCTTGCAACAAAACCGTAGAGGCCTCTGACTGAAGACACTGTTGCTGTATGACAGCATCATGACTCTCGTGATATGCTAACAACTGAATTTAGCAGAAACATGTCCTGGCTGACACACATCGTTAGCAAGCAGTGCTAATCCATCTCATTTGCTTTTGCTTCTTTGAATTTCTATCTGTATGTTTGGAAAGCAGATCATTGGAGTAGGAGATCATAGAGTATTATTTGAGCTTTTGAGATTCTAATCAGCTGCATCAAGGTAAAAAAAACAAAAACAAACAAAAAAAACACAATACCATGTTGCCATGGTGACACATCATGGGAAGAGGTCAAAAGTAAAATAAAAGTAGAGCAAAAATTCGGCCAGGTGCATAGCTTCTTAAACAAGAGCAAATAACTGTCCAAATGTGAAACGTCTCAACCTAAAAATGATGAACAGACGTTTAGAAAAAGAATAAATCAGAACTGGCTTTACAGAGTTACTCTACATGCTGCCACCATGAGCGAGCTATTAGCGAGAACACATAATCAATGAGTCTGCATAGAGTAAATTATTTTAGGTTAACAGTGTTAGTCTAGATAAAGCGCTATGCCAAAGATTTCACCCAGTTCTTAAGAGTTTTCTTAAAATTTTTTTTAAAAAAATCTCAATTTTTCATGTAAGGTGAGAGGTGATTTGTTTCTGCAATGCTTTGGAGAGATTTAACAATATATTCTGGATTAAAAAGTAAAGTAATGAGCATAAACAATGGAGGGGCTGAATGTTGTTTGGTCTCGGGCTAGAAGTTTCTCGGCATGCAAATCATCTGTTGTTGGGAGTTTTCTGTGCCGCCATCCATCAAGCTAATGTCCCACTAAATCAGCAGCTAATGTCTCAGGCACACACAGGCTGCTCTTTCACAATGGGCCATTTCACTGCTCTGCCAGGCTGAAGAAATGATAACGAGAAAAAAAACAACAACAAAAAAAGAAGAAGAAGAAGAAGCAACGTGATACCTTTACAGAGATATCATGAGAGCGAAATAGAAACGCAGCCTGCTGAGATCATCATTTATACAAATGTTGAGCCTGGCAGAGTATTTTCAATTGCTTCAATTGGTGGGTTTTTGTCAACATGGATAAAAAGCAAAACAAAATAAAACCTTTACTAGCCGTTTTTCTGCTAGCTGGCAGTGTACAGCAACAGGTAGGGGAGGGGAGAATAGTTCTAGAGTAAGAAAAAAAGAACAGCAGAAAAAAGAAAATCCCATCTTTTGGGCAACATTATCTGGCAACTCACAGGAAAGAAATGACAGAAGTTTGTCATATGTATTGAGAACATAACTTTTCAAACTTTATCTAAAATGTACATAAAAAAAGGCACACATTTTTTCCCTTCTAACAAATAACCTATTTTTATTTCCTTAATTTATTTATTCATAAAATAAGAAAATTAAACATTGTTCATTTGCATAAATGATTATTTTTTTATACGCAGAACATATACTTTACATTAGATTTTTGTTTCTTTTTTGGTTTAGATTTAAATTCTGTATTCCACCACCTTTTCCCAGTCAGACTGCTGGTTTGCTCAATAGAGTAATTAAGGGACAAATTAACCACATGCACTAGGGCAATACAGTCATTCCTGTATTGGGATTTAATGGCTATTTTCTATTTGTGTGACCAGATTTCCCTACAGCCCACACACTGCAGCATTAATGAAAACATTTACAACTCCACTGTGTCTTTTAGCACTATTAAGGCTAAGAAGTGTCCCACAAAGTGACTTTTTACCTCTTTTACAGAAGGTGAAGGGGACGGGGAGCTTGTGCTCTGTTGTCTCTACACCAGGGCTCTAAGTCAGCGCCCTGTTGTGTTATGGAGACACACTGTCCCTCCAAACCATGAGGCCCCTCTAATCCATGCAAGCAGCTGGTTTTATGAGAAAAGTCCTCTTTGAAATACCTTTTAGAACTGTCGCTATGTCCTGACAATATAATATAGAACAGATAATCTGTTCGGCTCAGTCACAAACAACCAATCAGAGCCAGGAGGAGGGTCATAGCGCTGCCAGTCACCCTTTTGTAAGCACCCTCTTTCTCTCTGCTATGCTGCAGCCTCTCCCTGTCAATGCTAATGCTAATTAGCATGGCCACCATTGATGGTGGATAAATGGCTTTCCTGTAATGGTAAGCTGTTTCTCTACACGAGGTCGACTGACAGCTCCGAGCCCCTCCTCCTGAATCTGATTGGTTGTTTTTGCCCAGGAGCGGCACATTTAGCTCTGGGAAGAGGTAGAGGAAATTGATCTTTTCGCATATTATCTGTCTTATCTAATACTCTCACAACATGGTGACATAATAAATATGTAAAAAAAAAGTGACATAACCCAGCTTTAAGTAAGTTAACATCCATTGCAACATGCTGTAATGAATGTTGTTACATTAAAAAGTGTTTGACGTTTAATGTCTGACATATTAGTATTCATCATAATTTTTTAATCAAATGCGCTGCACAAGTAGCAGTCGCCATTTTTTAAGACAAACTCTCTCTTTCAAAAAATACCAGAGACAAAGCTCCACGTTTTTAAAAAAATAAATCCAAGACAAAGGCTGGATGTGACCAAAAGCGTGTAAAATGTGGTGAAAACTGTGAACCTGTAGCTTCTACAACTCTATTTAAATATCACACAAATGAAACCAATAAAGAAAAAAAAACCTTTTACTCCCATTTTCTAATCAGTGCGAGCCCCACAGCTTACAGCAGCCTGCCTTCTGCCACCAGCGTTATCAGGGAGCAGAGTGAGTCAGTCGAGTGGAGCCATATTGGCACATAAATGAGAAACCAGAGAAATAGCAAAGGGAGGGGGGGGGAAATGAATGATGAACCGTAAGAGATGGAGGTAAAGCTTCCCTTGTTATTCTCTTCTTGATAAGAGAAATATAGTGCTTAATCATAGCAGCAGCAGCTTAATACCGCTGCTTTCGACTGAGCTGAAGGCAACACGGCACAGCTCACGAAAAAATAAATAAATATGGAGAAAATCTAACTGGTTTGATTTGTCATTGTCATCCAGCCTCAACCCTCTCCACCTCTTTTTCTTGCAAAAACTGAGCGAAAGCAGGTATATTGGCGAAAGGGCCTGCGCGCCGGCGATAACAATGTTGGCATTGTTCCCTGCTGGGATTGGATTGGACGACGGCTTCCAGCCGCCACCCAGCACAACAATTAAACAAGCTCGCTGTTTAAGGTGCCGTTCCACAATCTGGCAGAGGCCTTTTTTTTTTTTTAAAGAATCTATGAGGTTTCGACAAAACCGCTGCTCTAGGCAGTGCTGCGCTCCCTGATAGCAACAAATTGGTTTTAACTGAGAGCTACACCTGTTGCTCACTCAGCTCCCTGCATTGTCTTCTCTTGTTTTCTAAATGAATGCGAGCTAATGAACACACGCAAGCCTTGCTCTGACTGACCTTACTGAACGCATAAACTGAGGAAGAAACATACACCGATTCACCCACACACACACAAACACGCGGCCTCCATCAGAGCTGACCAATGGGCTGTGTCATATCTGCAACAGGAGTGTTCATGGGTAAAATTGGTCCATCCAGCCCTGAAGAGGCGTTTTCTTCACAGGATACATTAACAATCCGGACGCGGTTCCAAGGGGGCAAACTTTGATTCTGCTGAGTTTAAACTGAGCCATGATCCAGAAAGACGTGAGCTGGAGGTCACTCACGTCTTACAGCAGGTCTAGGAATGAAGTTGAATAAGCTTTTCAGTCTTGCCATTGTTTGCTAGCATTCTGAAAAGCACTTGAAATGAAGAGGACCTTTGTGTCGCATCTTTTAAGTGCAGTTCCAATTAAAAGGATTCACCTCCTTGGAAGATTTACCCTCTTTATTCATTTTACATATCAAAAATTTCATGATTAAGAACAACAAATCAAGCAAAAAGTCCAAAAAATTGGCCTTTAAAAAACAAACAAACAACTTTGTCTAAGTTTTGACAAAATTAGAAATTTATAAAAATATACCCCCTCGAATAAGTGATTGCACTTATTCGATTACAGTCAATGAAATCTGTTTTTCATCTGCAGGTTTAGGATGTATTTTTCTCATAAAAAAATATGAGAAAAAATATTTTCTCATATTCCCCTTTCAGGCAGACCCTTGACTTGAAAGGGGTCAAGTCAAATAATGACTTGACCCCTTTCAAGTCATTATTTGGTAGATGCTGCAATTACGTTGGCATTTTTTCTTGCGTAACTGTTGGAGCTTCGTCAGGTTGTTTCTGAACTCCTTAAATCCAGTCACAAATCATCTTTTTGTGGGGAAAAAGCAAAATCATGCTGATCATGATTGATTTGTAAAAGCAATAAAAAGGGTATAACATGAGTACTTTCTATAGGGAACGGCATGCGTCTTGTTTTTGATGCGCTCCCGTTTTGAATAGTTGTGTAAACTGGAATCGGTGGTGTGGAATTCACAGTGTCAGGACTGGGGTGAGTGAATCATCTTCATAGATTAAGTAATATTAGCTCATGCTTGTCATATTTGGGTTGCAGAGAGCTGTTGTACAGTATAATTTCCTCCTATGCCACTATAAACAGAGCTAGATATGTAATAAATTAGTTTACATTAACGTATGTATTTACTTGGGGTATAGATTGTATTTAACTGGCAGCTAAAGCATAACAAAAACTCTGTTGCACTTATGTTCAATGACAAAAAAGATTATGTCTTTATTTTTTAGTCTCCATTATACAGTCAATTTAGCTGTATTTACAATTTAACACTCATACATATTAAAAAAAAATGCTATTTTCACATTTGTCACTTTATTCTGTCACTTTTGCTCTCAGTCAGTACCAGATACTCGATTTTCCTCATGGCTGCTCTCTTCTGATCTTTCTACCTGATTTGTCAGAGCTAAAATTCTTGCTTGCACCCCACTTCATGCCCTCTGCTCATCTGGGTTCGCAATAACCTCAGCCACCTCTCAACTACTCCACAAGCGCTCTCTGCAATCTCCAGGGTCCTGCTCCAATTTTCCTTCAGGATTCATTTCTTGTTTTCACTTGACTAACAATTTATTTTGAGGTTGTCAGCCCTGTAAAAGGATAATGTCCAACGGAAAGTTGCCAAGGGTTAAACAAATGAAGGTAGAAAAATAGCGTTGATTTCTAAGTTGTGTCGCTCCAAATTCTGCAAATGCTCTAAAGATTTCCGAGCAAGACTGGTTGAGCTGCGCCAGGAGAAATTAGTGCTTCCTTGAGAAACTAATGAAAACTCCCCATTAGCTTGTCACTGTACTGTATCTACAGGGCACAGGCAGAGCTCTTCTTTAAATTAACTCTTTGAAAAATAGTGGCAACTGATGCACTTAGTAAAGAGCAATGGATACAATTCAGACGATTCAATAGTTAGAGTAACTTAAAATCAAGTGGAGAAGCAGTATTTTCCTGTCTCTGCTTTTTTAGTGCGTGTTAGTGTTAATCACACACATTGATACTGATGGGTAAGATTACAAATAGTCACATACTTTACTGGTTCTCATTTTGACTGATTATTCTAGGGGCTAACGAACATCCAAAAAGGGGGGGGGGGGGAAATAAAATAGGTGCAGATTATTTGATAGTGTAAGGTTTTAGTTCTAAAAGATTACCTCTATTTATGTATCACCACACACACCAAAGTCCCTGGCCTTTAAGATTTTTAATAAACTTTAAAAAAAACCCAGTACAGATTGCCTGAATAATGGGGACGATGTTGCCACAATCTTTTGTAGCATTTATTTTAATTACAATACAATTCAATTATGTTGAATAAGGCTTGTTCAGAAAAGTAATGTGATTTTTTTTTATTAAACTGCAGTTACATTAGATGCTACTTCTGAACCTATTGATATGTATTTATGCTCACAAAGAACAAAGAATGAAAAAATAAACAAAATAGTACAAATAACAATCCTGGCAGTCAAAGATAAATCAAAATTACTATCACTACTATCACCACTACTATCTTATTACTATAAGATCATTTTTAGGAGCTGCATTTATTGATCAAAAACAATAAATGATACAATAAATGCCTGTCCTATCAGATTGATTGGTTTATTGACTGAAAGTGAGAGGAGTTTTACTTTTTGTTTCTATGTATTTAAGAACAAGTACAAAGTGATGATAGAGTATCACAGATTAGAGCCAAACATGGAAAACTTTAAACTTCTGGTTGCCTTCTCTATGAATTTATAACACCTATAGAAAAGTCTAATTTCTCTCAGAGTAAAATCCAAGTGTATTTTCTGCATGTTTTTAAATCCATAAAGGTAAAAGGAACACAAACACCTCTCCTCCTTCACAGTTATTCTACTTTCATATACATGTTCAAGCTGATGGATGACAAAATGCAGCTTCAGCTCACCAGATTTGAATCTACGTAGTTATAAATTATTCATGTTGAACACAAACAGATTGAGAATACCAACGTCAACGCACAAAGCCAGCTAAACCTCCATCAGCGAACGAGTCGATGGTTCACCGTCAGTCTATACGTCAAACGTTTCCCCCCCATTCAATGCCGACAACTATGAAAAGCCCAGTTTATGGCCACAGTACTAACACCAGCGCTGGCCCTGCAGGGACAACAGGTTTTGTAATACCAGAAACTAATAACCACATGAACACCAAAGTTAACCTGGTCCAACACTGAATACTAAATGGAGCTGTAGCAGCGAGGATGGAGTGCTGCGCTCGGCCCGTTCCCTCTGCTGCTCTCTGCGTCTACTTCCGTTGATTTTGCTCAGAAACAAAAAGCAGGGAGAATGGAGTCTGACGTCTCGAGGCAAAACAAATAGAAAAAAAAAAGAGCTGCAAAGTGTCCACAACATGCAGATCTGACAGCTGTCATCTATGCAGTCAAAACGTTCAGTTTTCTAGGGACACATTGCACTCTGTTATCGCACTTATTGACTTGTTAAACAAATTTGTAAATAGTAAGATTACAAAGCAGAATTTTGTTAAGACATGAGTGTGTATTTTTTAAACTACATCAAAACTTTTATTAACATTAACAACTGTTTGCATCCCACCATCAGCTGTTGCTGTCACCAGCACAGTTTTTGCTGAGCTGCAGACACTTCAATGCGTCTGAGGCAACATCTGGTCATTTCAGTCGTGCCTCTCTATATGCTACACCTCCGACGTTCCAACAGTTTGTCGGCTGCTCTGTCAAAGACAAGACGACACTGGTTCTGTTTTATGCATGTCTCCTCTGATGACTTCCACTGGGATGACAGTCATTTTTCTCTGTTTGGAAAATAAATCTATATCTATGGTGTAAAACAAGATTCTTTTGGGCAAACACTGATGCTATACAGCAGCTGTCGCTGAATTTCCATTTATCACATAATTGCATAATTGGTTTACTGGAAACGCACCAATTTTGAAAAAAGAACAACAAAAAAAATTCTTGCTTTTTGATAAAAAAAAGTTTTGCTGATAGGATGAGGTGGGTTTTTTTTTGGCCATATCAAAATTAGTTTATTTCTTAAAACTGCAAATGAGACACTTTTTTTGTATCACATGAACAACCGATTTTGCCTCCGGCACAAATCGCCAAGAAGAAGATGACAAGAAGTAGTTGTAAGGATCACGGCATGTTTTTTAATGACTTATTGCGTTAACAAATTTAATCACGTGATTTTAATTGTGTTCCTTATTTAATGGATACACTGCAATTGCGATATTGTGTTGTTTTTTGACATTTGCAAAATACCGACAAACCTTTGCACACAATAGAAACGCTAGTGTCTTTAGTTAGAGGCTTCTTCAGAACCACTGTAAAGCAAACTGCTACAGGAGATCCTTCCTGTCCACAGCAATCAGCACGAGTTACATTTAATCTCCCATTGAGTTTAATAAAGTACTTGTGAATTTAATTAAACAACTCAAATGTATCACCCAATTTGAAAGCATTATTACTTTCTCTTATTGACATCTCCACCAAACAAAGTCTTGTGATCACAATATTCTAATCTAAATGTACTTATGTGTTGATCTTCTTCACTTTATCAATCAATCAATCAAATTTTATTTGTATAGCACCTTTCAGCAGCAAGGCATTTCAAGTTGCTTTACATCATATCAAACACAGAAACACAAAGCAACATGGAATCAACAATCAAAACACGACATTAAGTCAAGTTCCATCATTAAATGTGCAATTGATTACTTTTCAAATACAATCCTAAACATGTGAGTTTTTAGTCGAGATTTAAAAGAAGTCAGTGTTTCAGCTGTTTTACAGTTTTCTGGAAGTTTGTTCCAGATTTGTGGTGTATAGATGCTGAAAGCTGCTTCTCCTCATTTGATTCTAGTTCTGGGGATGCAGAGCAGAACCAGAACCGGAAGACCTGAGAGGTCTGGAAGGTTGATACAACAACAGCACATCTTTAATGTATTGTGGTGCTAAGCTTTATACTGCAAAGTGAATTTGTTTACATCCAAAAGAGAAATTTGAGTGAGCACGAAGAATCAAGGACAATATGTGTAGCACCGAGTGTGTGAGTGTGGGGAGGTACTGCTGTTCTACAGTGCTGCACTCTCAGCTGCTGGTAATTCAGCAATCAGCGCTAATGTGTATTTATCTCTCCTGCAGTGGTGCTGCAGCCTCCTTCACTGATTACATATCCTAGAATAATCTCCTGCACCGGGGCTCTGCCAGCTATCCATCATCAAGTTTGCGTCCTTCTCGAGTTCTTCAGAACTTTTAGGGGGTTTATAAAAGAACCTTTCACAGATGCAAGCATCGTGTATTCTTTTATTCATGCATTTTATACCCAGACCATATGTGGCATGTGGTGGTATTTTTTAATCATGATTTCTTTGTGTGACTAGTGAGTGCTCACAGTCTATGTCTGTTGAGGTGTTTCTGTGTCTTAAAAATGGCATTCAGACTCATTTAGATAGGATCTGTTTATGTGGCATCAAAAGGTTGAGAGAAATATGTCTGTGGGAGCTAAATCAACCTCCCGTTTAATGGAGACAAATTGGCCAGAACTACAAAACAAAATGGACGAATTCTAAGTCTGGATTACGCTATGCCAAGTTGTCAGTTTGATGTTGATATCTTGAAAAAAATGCACAATTATAGACAGAAGATTACACCCACTTCTGATTCCACTGACATACAAAACTGTTTAATTTACTTACAATGTGTGTTTTTTGGAATGCAAGATCCTTAGAAAATTATATTTCATATGACAGAAAAGTGACACACTGCAGATACAGCACCGCATTAGCTAAATTGACAGATAATTAAAAGAAGAGTCCCATATTGCATATACAATAAAAGAACAAGGACTTTATAAAGTTATGATATTAAAAAACATATCCAGGACTAACTTCCTAGTGGAATTGTTTCCTTGGGCTACGCAATGCACAGCAACAAAGTAAAATGTGTTTCCTTGAACGGTTCATATTGCAAAACATATTAGTAAGTCTACACTAGTGATTCTTCAAGGACCTAAACAACAAGTTGGAAGAACTATCAGATGATTTCAAGATTTAAAGGGGGAAATAAAAGCATGAGCCCTTATTAACAACAGGGTAGATTTATTGTGGATTGCCGTCGACAAATTCAAGCAATTCACGTTGCCATGTTTTTCAAATAAAGGAGAATGTGATCGATTTTAGCCTTGAGGCAGAGATTTGACATGTGTTGAGTTCCACATTGGGGACTCTCTTGTTTTACAAATCAGAACAAAAAAATGGAAGAAAAAAAGATTTCTGATCCTCCTTGGGTTATATAGTCAGTTGAAAAAATATCAATATTGCCTTGTGATGGACTGGAGATGTATACAGGGTATACCTCTCTTGCCAAATGGCATCCGGAAACAGACAGCAGCCTCACCCTCACCCCAACAGCCTTACAAGGATAAGCAGGTATAGACCACTGATGGACGAAAGATCAACAACATCATTATGGTGATAATGATGTTGTCCTGTTTGTCCAAGGTCCTGTTTTCCCCTTCTATTATCAATCACTCGCATTGTTTTTTTTTGCCCTCTTTTCTTGCTTTACTAGTAAAGTGTAAAGGTCTATCCTACTGGTTGCACGTCACTCAGGAAGGTCAAGAATTAAACCTGTCCTGCTAATTAGAGCACCTGGCTAACCAATCCTAAACATCTCTCTGGAAGCAAATGTTTTGGCAGTTTCCTGATCTGCAGGATTCAAGAAGAGTTTATAGAAAGCCAAGACGGAAAGACATCAGCAGGAAGGAACATTTGGTTCCCAATAATCTCAGGTGGGTTATAAGGTCCCGTCTTAGTCAAAAAGAATCCATGGTGCAGTAATGTGAAATGACAACAATATATTGGGATGCCAGTAGAAAAGACCTGAAACCTGATAACTTTATGGGAAAGGTAGCCTGGTAAAAACCAACCGCTTGTTCTGCACTTTTGATTTGTCCAAAGCATCGGGTCCCTCGGCAATTGAGAAATGATTGCTTGCTGGAGGCGTGGACTCTGTTGAACTTTTAAAAGACTGCATCTGACTTTACCCAATTGCTAACAGTTAGACGTGACGTATGTAAAGCACTTGTTTGATGAAGCTTACAGGAAATTGTGTGCACTGTAAACAACCTGCTTGGGAGTAGGACTTCTTTGTCAACAATAAAATGTCTTTAACCTTCCTCTTGCTCTGAATAATTGCTCAATATCTGGAAACAAGGCCTACATGGACTGAATGGCTTTGTTCACTTCCTCCACTGCCATTGCCAAACCACAACCAAAGGGAGGCTACAATTCCAAAACGGTGCAGAAAATCGTAATTGCATAAGAAGGCAACGGTCGGCTAAGTCAAAGTAGTCTAAACTGATGCATATTTTAGGCAAAGAAGATATTTATTGAGTCAAAAGTGGTCAACTAAATTTCAGGGCCACTGACTTTTCCATAGGGAGTGAGTGAACTTACCTGCATTGTAGTAACGGTCCAGCTTCTCCCATAGGGGCTCATCCTCCCGCTGGAGATTGGACAGCTTTAAAGGTTCATAGATAGAACCTGTAGAAGACATATTTATTACACAAAAACCAAAACATACAGTAGCACATTTCCTTTTTTTACTTCAACTGATGCTTCATTTGTCAATGAAGTTGGAAAAGGAAATTAGCAACATGGGGTCTTGTTGCGCATATCTAACCGAATGGACTCCTACAAATTTGACTATTTCCAGTTAATGCAAACAAACAAGCACCAGAGAATAGAAGCAAGACAATATGTACTATCAGCAAATTCTTTTTTTTTTTTTACTGCAACACACTGGGCTCAGATCAAACCATAATAGGCACACCGAGAACGAGAAATTCGAATAGTAATGTCGCACTCAGCCAGGCGTTACAGAGAGAGCAGGCAGTGGAGGGAACCCCCCTCTGCTAGGCCTTCTCTATTTTTCCACACACTTTTCTCTTTGTTAGATTTGCATTTTAATAGGTTTGACCTTGGGTCAAAACCACAGGTAGCCCACTGAAAAATTCACATTCTTACTTAAATTAGCATAATTTCCATCAGCTTAAAAACTTCAAGGAACAAAACCAATCTCTTTTTTTTTCTCCCCCTTTCTGAGATAACCCTTTAAACCGGTGTAGTGGAAAATAACATTATTTCTTACATAACAGAAAATGTGAGCTGTCCATGTTCAACTAGTTTTAAACAACCCCATGGCTAACTTCACTAATGAAAACCACTTGAAGCCACTTTGTCATAACTGCATATTTAGGTCAGAGTCCCTTCAGGGTTCCCAAATGATTGGAGGGGAGGAGCAGAATACAGAGCGTAATATTTCCAAAACCACACGATTGCTAAAATAAAGTTCATTTCATTATATTCAAGAATATCAAGTACCAAAATTAAAGTTCAAGTCTTATGTTCCATTATAATCTGAAAACATTTGTATCCTGATTACATAAAACCCTCTTATGTTTGTGTATTTATTCAGAATTCTCTGTGAAATTAATATTCCTTCTTTCTTTTTTGGGAAAAGGAAGGCTTCTCAACCAGCCCAACCTTAAAATAAAAATATACAACATATAGGCCACCAGCACCCAGAGCTTCCTAAAATATCCTCTAAATAATTACTCAACAGCACTTTTCTTTGAAATAGTTTACAACTAGAGACCTATGTGACTGAACTTACCTTTACAGTTGTTAGGGTTTATTAGTTCTACCTCATAGTTGATCTTCATATTTATCTTGTAAACATGTGACATGGAAATTTCTACTAAAACCAGCTCAAGTATGACCTCTGTTTTGTTGAAGGTTATCTTCTGTTTCAAATAAGTGAAAAAACCCCCCAACAAACTACTATCATCTGTTTATTTTTTGCTGTTGAAAAGAGCCCTCACTATTATATGACTGTGTACTTTAAGCTCTCTACTGAACATATGGCAGTTTAAACCATTAGTTTACATACACTGAATAAAAGACAATTGTTTCGACTCTGAAATTAAATCAGACTGAACTTTTTAATTTTTAGAATTACTAAAATTATTTCTATTTGCTAAACCAAAACCTGTTCATCTCTGGGTCACAGAACCCGTCTCGTTCCTGAGCCTTTTGATGGCTGCACATTCCCACAATGTCTGTACTTGTCTATAAATGTTTGATGAGATAAATGAGTATGTGGAAATTGTTCCCAAAGATGAACCAGACTTGTGCAGCTGCCATAATGGGCCAAGATATCTCTTCCTGGCATCTTGGTTGGTTTCTACTGACTTTCCCCATCATGTCAAACAAAACAGCAGTGTGTATCAGGTGTGGCTCAAAGCACAAGAGCTTGAGCTTCCAACTAACTCAGGTGTGTCAGTTAACGCATCAGAGGTTTCCAAAGCCATAACATCATCATCAGTTGTTTTTTTTTTGTCATTGTTTTAAAAGTTTTAGTAAGGTCAACTTGTCAACTTCTGCTTTTGAAGACATGAATAAATAAATCTCTAACATATTTTTGTCAAGAGGTGTGGCTTTGTGGTTGAACCAAAATGCAGACATGAGGTGGGGGACGTGGATCATATCAGGTGTTTAATGAAAACATAACGAGTACAAAAATCACAGGAGCGAAGACAAAAATCAAAAAATAAATCCTACAAAATCACCTAACCAGGGGTACACAGGGAAGCACGGAGTTGAAGTGAGGATCCGACGAGTTGTGGGTGAGACTGAGGAACTTAAATACTAGGGGAGTTGTGACCAAAGGACTGGGCTGATGAGTTAATAGATACCAGGTGTGGGTAGTTGGAGCAGGGATCAGGCTGAGGGGAGGCGAGAATGTGGCACAGGGGAACACCAAAGAATGAGGGAGGAAACACAAGGGAGCTGGAAATAATTCTAATATTAAAGAAACACTAAGACTAGAGAAAACATGATAAACTAGAAAGAGACAGAGACATGAGGGGGAGCTATAAAAGAACCAAAACAAAAACAAGGTTGATCTAAAAATAATAAAAACTAAGGATCACAGAAACTAGAATAACCCAAAGGCCTATCAAAGACATAAACCTGACTAGAATCACCAGGGATGGACATACGTAGACTCTGACATAACAAGATAACTAGGAACACTACGATGGGGCTGAAATAAAGAAACACAAGAAAGAGAAAGATCTGACAAGAAATCAGTAACAACAAATAATAAGAAATCAACAAAAAATGAACAAAAACAATGGTAAGAAGATCAGCAGCAAAACCAAACCCAAAAACCCAGAGTCTTGACAATTTTCTCTCTCATTATTTTAACATTTAGCAAATAGAAATAATTTTGGTAATTCATACCAATCTAAAATAAGAGAAGTTTGGTCTGATTTAACTTTATCCAATGAGGAAAAAAATAGGCGTTTGTCTTTTTATTCCACATACATAAACTTTAGGTTTCTACTGCACCTCTCTAGCTTTTCTATTAAACGTATTTCTTAATTAATTGCTATCCATCAAGAATTAAGATTTAAATTCGATTAAATTAGGAGAACAAGCTGCTGTGGGCATATTGCTTAATGACGTGGAAAAATGGACCCAGTCAGTTTTACCATTAAACAAGCAAGACATGGAAAAACCATCCAAGGATCTAAAAGATTTCTGAATGCATTTCCTGTCCGCTCTGGCTTTGTGCATAACTCTGACCCATATTCACTCCTGCTACTTACCGAGTCTGCGAACTTCTCGACGGGGCTGGGCAACCGCAGCCATTGAGACAGCCATGCTCAAAAGGTGAAATTAAGGCCAACCGTCTCTCTTTTTCTCTCTCTCAGCTAAATCAGAAATCTACAGCAATTCACAGGAAGCAGTTAGTAGCAGAGCGTTAGATTTGACACATGCGCCAATCAACAATGAATTACATTTAGAGGCATGATGATGAACAACATGCAGAGAATCACAGAACATATTAACAATGACTTGCAAAATTATTCATTCCCACTGATTATATATACATAGATATATATATCTTTTTTTTTTCTTTTCAGATTTTATTACACAAAAACCATAAACTTCAGTGTATTTTAGTGGAATATTATGTGGCCGACCAACACAATATCAACTGTTTCTTAATGTTTTTCCCCGAAATTAGTAATCTGAAAAGTACGGTGTTCAGCCTTATTTACTTCAATAGTCCTAAATAAAATCCAGAGCATCAAACTTATTTTAGAAGTTTACATTTTTTGTATATCAGTATAAACACAGGTGTTCCATTAAGTTTTGGGGGGGTTATTTGAGAACATTAATGAACAAACAGGATCATAAAGACCAAGCCAAATTCTTCAGACTGGGGCGCAGGCCGGGCAACGACCCAAAGTGAGCCCCTAGTTCTAAATCCTTTCTGACTGCACTTGGCGATTCTGATTTTGCAAAGATGTATCGCTACAAAATTTAGTCTCTGAATGTGCAAAGCTGGTTGAGACATAACTCTAAAGACTAGGCTGCAGCTAATGCTTTATTTTACTTTTTTTTTTTTAATAATAAAAATATCCTGCGGACTGTCTATAAAAAGCACAAATAACTCTTCAGGTTTTTTGCAAAGAAGAAAAAAAAGAAACTATCTATCTTATCTACTACTTTCTATCGCTTATAAAATGCACTGAAATGTTTGGTTGTAACATGAAGAAAGGGCTTTGAATACTTTTACAGAAGTCATTTGGTGAACTACATAAAACACAATCTACTCTACAATGATGATGTAATTATGAACGTAGACAATAACTGTAATTAAATCACTTATTGAAGCTGTTGAATTACAGTAATTTTGAGATGCTTTCTATAAAGCTGGACCAACTTTAGTAAATTACCCATATACACGAGAAGGATGCAGGAAAGGATCTGAATACAGTTAAAAGCTAAACAGGTCACCTTTTTATAAGTGTAACTTTTAAGAGTTTTGTCCCAATAAGAGACAAAAGTACATTTTTACTCTCGCATCGTTTCTCGCAAACTCTTTAAAATGAAACAACCTTCAGCATTTAAGAGGCCCAGCAGGTTTGTGCACAGTGACTCCATCACGACAAGGCAGCGCAGGAGCAGAAAGTTTTGCTGAGGAGTCCCAGCGAACCGAGATCCTCCTAAAATAGCGCCAGAGCTTGGCTCGTGAAAACCCCTGACCTTTCCTGCTTGTACCATCACCTCGGATCTGAACAGGTTGAGAGTACAAACAGACCAGAGTCAGGCCCGAGGTTGCCGGACTTTCGCAAACAAGCTGCAGCAGAGCAGACACCGCCGGGGCGCGCCATACAACGTGAGATCGTGCAAAGTAAATGAGTCAGACCTGATCTCTTCGATCGGGCTTTGAATTCCAAGAGTTTCCATCCGACATCTGCCAGACTCGCCATGTTTACTCTCAGTCAATTCCGCCAGGACTTAACAGCGTTTCTGCTTTGTGCCCTTCAAAGTAAAACGTTTACGGCTGTGATTTACAGTCAAGATGAGAATAACTTACATTTTAGTGAGTTTGGAGGAAAAGTGACAAATTAAGTATTTTATGGTATAAAAAAATTTTTAGGTTTGGTTTTAAATGTTCCGTTTTAAGAAGGAAATGCATTTATTTTGAAGAGCGACAGCAACACTTCCCTCGCTACCGTTCTCCAGCTTCAAACACCTGTCATCTGTCAGGCTATCAGTTTGCACGACATTGACGTAAATAATATAGTCATTTTATTTTTTTAAAATGGCTTACTCTTTGATTTTAAGGAAACTAACTAATGATAAAATAATAATAATACAAACAATCTATACAGATCTTTTGAAGAATACTTATTGTATTCAGAAGATGGTTGTGTTCCTTCCAGCCGTAAAGCGGTGTGCCGTATTCCGGTTGGTGGATGTTGTGGAGCTGCACTTGTTCCAGGATGCGGATGTTTACATTAAAGACCTTTTTAATAACGTTTTTGTTACTTTTATTGGAACAACGAGGCATCTTTGCTCTTCAAGATGTAACCGTGGAGCTGTTCGGGACCAACATGTATGGGACGGTGGCGGCGTTTGGTGACTTCAACTCGGATAAACAGACTGACATCTTTGTCATCAGAGAGCGTATGTAATGCTGCTGTCACTAGCGACCTGGCACACAGCTAGTCAGATAAATATACATGTACTTTTATAGTGATAAAAATAAATTGTCGGCCGATGTGTTTTTGTTTCATGAGTATTAATTTTCGAGGAGAAAAACGTACCTTGTCAAATGTAAACTTTCTTATTTAGTTAGTTTAAAAAAATTACTACAAAATATATACTTTTTACAGCCGTAAATTAATTTTGACCTCATTAAGCTGCTGCAGTGATCCAGGAAGTAGACAGAGTTAATTAAGCACACCTGTGGTGTTATCTGCTGCCACGAGACAAAAGTGTGCGGTCAAAGCTAGTTTATTTCTTATTTTTACTGTGAGAGAAAAAAGGAAGCGACATAAATTATTCAAGCTCACTTTAAGTAAAGCCAGTCAAAAACAGAGCTTTGTCTGGTAATGACTTTATAAACTCTAAATGCTCTCTCTAAGTAAATAAGTGTGTGTGGCCTTTTTTTCAAATAGAAATGAACGATTATTATGAACGAAATTGGTTATTATGTTTTTATCATGTAAATCACTTTGACCTGCCTTCTTGCGAAAATGTGCAATACAAGTAAACTGTTATTGGTCATTTTTCAAGACGCTGGCACAGAAAAAGATGCAAACTATTGTTGTTTGGGGCCATTTAAGCTTTGATAATCAAAGCTGAGGCTCTCTGGACCTAACTCAGCAACAGAACCTTTGATCCTGTTCTGAATAAAACACAGAAAACAGCAGAGAACTTTAAAATTCACCTGAAACCCTTCTAGATTATTATTTTTTTGTGAGGAACAAAAAAAAAAAGAACAGGAAATATAAATAGCAAAAACTTCAACTCGTGTTTACATATAAACAGTTATTGATTACTATGTTTTACTACACCATAGATGCCAGTCATGCAAGTTTTCGCCTCATCTAGCACAAATAATGAAAAAAAATTGATGGGAGTGTAAATGACATTTTAAAATAACTAGCATTGCAATGATTATGTTTGATTTAAAATTGGTTTTATCCACCTTTTAAGTAGTTGAAATCTGTAGAACTTTACTTCATATCAAGTATTTTTGATAATTCGTCAATGACAGGCTGCTTGTCCATACCAGGGGTTTGTTGTGGTGGGTAACAGATCTGTTTTAATTCTGTGTTATTTTCCAACTTTTGCAGAATCTGAGGTAGTGATTTTCTTGGCTGACTCCAAGTCTCCTTACTTCAAGCCCAAAGTTAACATCACCAAGGACATGTTGCCAGGGTAAATATTCTCAGAAATATCATCTTTTTTGTTTGCTTTTGTATAAGTGGTACATTCAATCTTTCTGTCCGCTGTATGCATGCAGTTTACTTTAGTGATGAGGCAAATTTGGCCACTGGCTATCATCTCAGTACCCCTCTTTCCTTTTCCAGGGACAAAACTATCACCAGTGTTGTTCCTGGAGATTATGATGGAGACTCTCAGATGGATGTCCTTCTGACCACTCAGGACAAATCTTCAGAAACATCAGTTTTCATTTTCTGGGGAAACAACCACACATTAGGTAAATATTAACAATAAATGGTAGCTTAGATCGAATTCACTCTTCTTTCTGTTTCTTTTCTAGTTTCTTTTTTTTCCAAAATGAATGTTATAAATACAGAAGAGTGAAATGTGTTTTTGCCGTCTTATGCTTTTCTTCAGTTTTTGCTTTTTCCTTTAATCACAGTTTGATTTTTCACATCATAAAAAGTGTTAATTTTGGAAAAATATGATCTAAATAATAATAAAAAGACAGTTTTCAAATTATTGTCCTTTTTATCAAGGGGAAAGAAACTAATAAAGTCTTCTACTATGTGAAAAAAGTAGCTAGTTTTCCTGCGTTTAGCAGGAATCAAGGGTTTCCGATAACTGGCAATGAATCTTTAACATCACTACTCAGTATGAAGAGCATTTCTAAGGTCATATTATATTACCGAGATTATATTGAAGTCCAGACTTTGTCTAGGTCACTCCAAAACCTAATATTGTTGGGGTTTTTAGTCATTTGCTAATGTGCTTCGGCTCATTCTCCTGCTGTATAGCCAAAGTGGAATTGGGATAATATTGCTGGACTTTCCTCCTGAAGGATGTTCTGGTAGAAAGCAAAATTTGTGATTCCATCAGTTATGGTAAGTCGTCCAAATCTTGAGGAAGCAAAGCGACCTCTAACCCTCACTCTACCAGCACTGAGTTTGACTGTCAGTGTGATGATCTGTTTCTGAGATGCTTTCCTAGTTTTAGGTCAGACTTAACACGACTCACACGTTCCATTAAAGTTCATCTTTTGTTTCGTCAGTCCGCAGAATATTTACCCAACAGTCTTGAGGGTCAACATGATGTATTTTGGTAAACTTAACATGAGTTTTGATGATCCTTTGGATTAGCAGTTTTAGCTTTGAGTTTCTCCCATCGCTTCAACTTAGCCCTGTCTCTTATTATTAAACAATGAACCTTGACATAAACTGACTAGCTTGAGGTCTGCAGAGCTTTGGATGTTGTTTTAGACTTCCTGGTGATAACGGGGTTGTTGTGCAGTTGGTTCAAGTTTGATTGAACAACCTCTCATTTGAAGGTTCACCACTGCTGGAGTTTTTTTCTCTGGTTGTGAATTTTTGGTTTGCTGGTCTCCCAAAGTTTAAAAATGGCTTTGTAACCCCTTCCAACCTTCAGTAACTCTGTTTTTATACTACTTTTTCTTTTAGATGATGTGATGCTTTTTGAGACCTTCCAGGTGTTGGGGAGCTTTCCAGAAAAATACTTTAATCAGAGTTAATTTATGACTTAAGAAGGGGCAATAACTTGTCTCCAGGTTTGGATACCCTTTTGTTCACCTTGTTGAATGAAATCATAATTTGAAACCTTGTTTTTTTTTATTATTCCACTTAGGTTATTGTTGTCTAACAGTAACATTTGAGGTCTGATAGAAAAGCAAAAGCAGAAGATGTCCTTAAGGGGGTAAACACTTTTCCACCTTCTTACTTAATGTATTTAGTTGAAATACTGTATATTGTGAGCAATTGCATGTTTTTGTAGAACTGAAGCCACTGATAGAAACCATTCTTATCATGCTTTTTATGGCAGATTGTTTCTAGTATCCAATAAATGACTCTGCACTGTAAATAGTTGAATGTTTTATGCATGTTTCCAAATCTCTCAGATCCAGTATTTATGTTTCAGTTGTGTTGTTAATACAGTGAGTGTAAACAGCTTGTGTTTCCATATTGTTGAGACAAATCCAGTTTTTTGATTCCCCCCTGATTTTCTTCATTGTTGTTTTAACGTAGTCATTCTTCAGCGTGAAAATAAATCACATCTTTAAGCAGAACTGGATTCTCTACAGCCCTGATCACAGCATTGAGAGGAGAAAAATGATTCTCCCGTCTGGTGTTCATATTTTATGCTGCTGGATCGTATTCGGGTTAGAAGTTGAGCGCCAAATGCAAAAAAAGTTCAAAGACAAAAAAAACAACTTAGTTAATTTATTAAAAATCTAATTTAGACTGGAACACGGTGCTTGTTATCCAGTCAGAAGTTTAAGACTATTTAAAAATCATCTTTAAAAAAAGCCTAAAATGAAATGAAACCTAAAAGTGTGGAAATTCTTGACTGGTGACAATGTAGAGCAGGGCTGTCAAACCCATTTTCATTTTGGGCCACATCCAGATCAAGAATGTATTTAAATGGCCAGTTGTGATAGACAGTATTGATAAAACTACCTATTAAAGATCTGTTAAAATGTGAATAAACAGCTGTCTTTGCATTTGATGAAAACCACTTGAAATTTAAAAATATCAAACATCTTTTCACATTCATGTGATTTGGGAGAATACAGGGTGTCCACACATCCTTAAAAAATCTTAAATTCATGTATTTAAGGCATAAAGTTGTCTTAAATTAATTAAAAAATATAAAGTTTGACATAAATACTCTTATATTTCATTATGGTCATTAAGTAGGTTTTAATGACCATAATGAAAGAAAATTTGGGGGATTTTCTGTCAGGCTAAAATTTGAGTCACACTTGGACATCTTTTTTGCCTTCAGTACTTTAGGTTGTCAATAAAAAGCTGCTAATATACCCTTGCTAGCTAGCTAGCTTTTTAAAATGTCTTTTATAGGTAAGTGTAAATGTATCACCAGTTGACAGGATGACATTTGTTTGTGCTACCAGCTTGCTTCTCTTGCCAACCCATAAGAGCCAGCAGGATCCCCCAATCGTCCCCTATATTAACAGATTTTTTGGTCTTAAATTTCATTCAAGCTGGCATTTAAAAGGTCTTAAAAGGTCATAAATTTGACGTGCTGAAACAAGTGCAGGTGCCTTGGCTGTGATTTAATTGATAAAATAATTTTTAAGCACACTGTTATCTCAAAGGTTTTATTTCTAGAGACTACATAAAAACATCTGGCAGGCCGGATCTGATGCATGTGATGTAGAGAAACCAGTTTAGAGCAAACAGAAATGTTTTCAGGGATGATTGCCTTCCATCAAGAGTTTTGCCCCTTGCAACTTGTCAACATATCCTACTCTGCTTGATGCCTCTGCACAACCAGAAGCTTCCTTCTCCTGTTGAATAAATGGATTTTCCTTCACTCTGCTGTGTAGAAAGTAGAACATTCTTGTCATGCCAGTGACAATGGAAACTTTCACAATAGTCTGCAATAATTTACTCTTTAGAAAATCTAAATTTCTTTCACCTTTTTGTGTCCCATGCTTGGCAGAGTCCAAAGGGGCAAATTTTTAGAGTGGGAGGAAACATATTGTGTTCTTTAAGATGCCATCTAATGGATTTTGGGCCACAGTCGGCATCAGTAAGGGCTTTAACTTAGATTTGGGATTTGCCTGTGTCTTCCTGGAAACCCCACTGGATCTGCTGGATCAGTTCAGGACCTTTTATTCACCTTGCAAGAGATCTTAGTTGTGCAGCTCAGCAGTCCTTTGGAAAATCTTTTTTCCCTGTGCTATCTGGGGTTCATGAGAGCGAATATCTGACAACAAAAGGACATAAAACTCAAATGTCTTCTCATATGCCGCCTTTTAGGGCCATAGATTAGAATGGTTTAAGTTTAAATGTAGTTTTCAATCATCTGTCTGTTGCCTTCCTCCTGTTTAAGTCTCACTTTACCAGTCAGACTCTGCTGCCTTTCTGTTCACCTTTGTAACTCATGACTGCCTTCTTTGTTCCTTTCCTGCAGAAATCTCTAAGCGGTATACCCTGAATTTCACCTTAACAGATCAGCCTCTTGTTATGGAGTAAGTATTAGTTTCAAGGTTTTTCAGATACATTATGCTGTGAATATTTTAAATACTAATTGCAGGAATATACTAATGTCCCTAATGGGGTTTTCTTTCCCACAGTTTCAATGGCGACATGATTCCAGATGTCTTCGGGGTGACCACGCCTCCCCAAACTGTAGTCTGTTATCTTACCAAAAGGTGAAAGTAATACCTTTTAAAAATGCACATTTCTTGGCTTTGTCATTAACTGCTACTCTCTCATTTATTCAGAATAATATAGAATCATGTTTCCCCCACCACTTTAGGATTCAAGAGTGCAGGAATGATTTTAATAAATCAATCAGAATGCGCACTCCTCACTCTAATGCTTTCATTGACCTCGACAAGGACTTCACTGCTGGTGAGTAACATATCGTTTATCAAGTTCCTAATAAGAAAATGATGAAAAATGTGTTTTGTTTGACAGCTCAAACCAACTACTTTATGTTTGTCGGCTAGAGAAGCTGAATGAATGGTAGTGGAAACGTACAATGCTGCACTTTTCCTCACCCGATCAGTGTTTAAGTTTTTTTTCTTGGGTACTTATCGTGTTTATTATTATTTTGTTTTAAAACAGTGACTGTAAAAGCATCTGATTCTGTGGCCGTATTCCTAGAGCAGCCCTGATCATCACACAGTTGTAACCAGAGCATTTCAGTAATAGATACTGGCAGCTCCAAAATTACACCAAGACTGACTACAGGCAGAAACCTTAATACATCTGCCTGTGAGTGTTGTTTTCTATTAGACTGGTGATGACAGTGCCACAGCCAAATTGGAGTTTTTGTTCTCAGATGAGCTTAAAATTGATTCTTGGACAACTTGCATCACTAAAGAAATAAAAACACAAATTGTTTATCAGATTTTGCTAAGGACTTCAACATGTGAATGTCGAGTCATTACATAGATTTTAACATGTTAAAATTGTTTTGATTAAAATCCTTTTTTTTTTTTAGCTTATACAAGGTTCAGAAGGGAGCCATGTGGTGCTACAAACAGGTTTTTCAAAGGTTTTAGTTTGTTTCACACAGTGCAGTGTGAAAGCGAACTGCAGCAGCTGAAAATGTGACAAATGTTGCAACTTTGGTCCTCAATCAAACCGAGTCTACCAGACTACCAGGTGTGAAAACACTTACACCATTCTTTCTCGGAAAACTGTTCAGGTTCTCAGGTTGCATGTGGATTGCCTTTGAACAGCCCTTTTCAAGTCCTGCCACAAATTCTCTGCAGGATTTAGCCCTGGGCTTTGACTGGGTCACTCCAGAACAACCACCTTGTTGTCTTCAAACCCTTTCTGTGCAGCTTTAGTTTGGCGCTTTGTGTTGTTAACTCGACAGAAGTTAAATGTACTCCAAAGTAGATGGAAACTGCATTCGTTTCACCTTGTCCATGTGCTTAGAAGCATCACCAAAGCATGACGCTGCCACTTCCGTGCTTCACACTGGGAATGGTGTGTTGGTGGTGATGTACATTTGCTGTCCGCCGTTTTTTATTTTGTAGAAATCCATTTTCACTTTGACAGTAAGGGGATTTTTATCCTTTTTTCTTTTTAGTCAAAAAAGTCACATTTTGATGATCATGATTGATTTGCAAAAAGCAATAAAAATGGTAAAACATTCGAGGGGTGGAGTACTTTTTATAGATTTTTATGGTACAATTTGTACCTATATGTACCAATCAGTAGAGCAGGGGGATCTTTGTGGTAAATCTATAACTTTTTATGAGCAGTCAGCCCTTTTTACGTTGCATTGGGCAAATGTGTAGCGGAGACATGAGAAAATTAATTGGAGAAATCTGGGAAACAAAAAAAAACTGCACATCTGGTGGGTTTTAAGTCCTGGCTGCTGCTTTTTGTGAGAGGTGGCTTACAGAGTGCAGGAAGAAAAAAAAGTGAGAGAGAAAAGTAGGCAGGAAGCAATGGAGCGATGAAGCTCAGCTGGAAAGGAGAGATGGTTTGAAAGAAAAGGATGGCTGGAAAGATAAGAGGGATGTGAGGGGGGGGATGAGCTTTTAGAAAGGCTCAGTTCACTGTCTGTGGAGGCCACCTGTTCCTCTAAGCGCTACCTGCTGGAGCATCACAGAATGGAGCAGGCAGAGCTTGAGTCCCTAAGATGGGCAGGTTTGTTCTTGTCAGCTGGTTCTCCCTTCATTGGATGATGAGAGTGTTTGCTATGCTGCTGAAAAAAACCCTGACAGTTAAGTTTTAGATGTAGATTTCAGTAGTAAGAATATAGTCCCCAGATTATATGTTGAAAACAAATTCATATTATTCCTCTCAGATTCTTATCTGCACCAACCTTTGCCATGTTTTCTGTTTTTTCTTTTTACATCTCTAGCCTTTTTATTTTTTTAGTCTATCAAAGGAAATACAAACACTGAAGTAAATACTCTGGCAAAAGCTGGAAAGGTTCAAGAGATAGTCGCAGCCTGCACCCAGAGGTACTATCTTACAGCTGCTTTGTGTTTTACCTGCTGGGTATTAAATGTTGTACCTTCATTTTTTGATTGACATATCTTTTTGCACAAAAATGTGGTTGCCTATCAGGATTCCTTACATAGAAGCTGTAGGACTGAATTAATTTCTCCTATTTTGCTTGAAGCCACATACTAGTAGTTAGTTTTTTAAAAAGTTAAAGTGAGAACAGCCCACAACCACTCTTAAAATAAGAGCTCTCACATAAGAAGAAACATCTGGGTCATGAAGTTTCTGTGTTGACAGCGTTTCTTTTTTTGTGTGTGCAAATCCTGCTGGGATAAAAGGAGTAGGCGGCCTAAAATGTAGACATCTTTATAAATTAATCTGCATGGATATGTTAATTACCAGCAAGTCAAAGCCGGCACAGAAAGCATCCCACCGAAACTAAACAGAGAGTCAACTGATATTTGTTGTTTTAAAGCTTTTCAATTGCTTTGACCCTTTACCAGTGCAAATCTTTATCTTGTGATTTTATTCAGTGTTTCTGAAATGGACGGCGATCCCCATCCGACCAAACAGAGAAGCAACACACTCTGGTCTTTTACTGGTACCCACTTAAGAACAGGAAGGGCGGTTTCACTGCAGTGTCAGGACTCCAATCCTGGTCCGCTCAGTGCCATCACTGTAAACAGTTTTGTAATGGTATATTGGCTGACCCCACTATATCAGCAGTTCCAGCTAAGGAAGGAAAAAAAAAACTGGAATTGTTTCCTGGCTAATGTCATGGCCTCATTTAGCCTGCTTATTGGTCTCTCTGGCCAAGCAACCTGGCGGTGACAGTGACATATAGCATGCGGCCCATAATCTTTTCATAGTGTCATCTTTTGGCAGCCATTACCTCTAACAACAATATATTCATATTAGATTAGTGTTTTTTTCCCCTTTCTTTTACTGCCAGTTAATTTGTGTTTGTTAAACAAATCAAGAGACTTTAGACCTTAATAAACCTCGTTGATTGTCTTGTTTTTCGACAAACACTTCCTGAAACACTTCAAAACCAAATGGGTGTAATAACACTTTGCAACTGGCTTATGGTTGGACAACTTAAATAACAGATTACAAAACAATAAATGTCTTTGTTGTTGAGCTCATCTGTCTAATTATTCAACAATTTAGCAGCAAAAAAGGATTTTTGAATTGAGATCATTGCTGTCTTTGTCGATTATATGGTTTTCGATTAAAATGCAATTACATGCGATTAGTTACAGACCCTGCAATTAACGTGATTCAAAATTTTAATCAAGTCCCACCACTAGATTAAAACCATGATATACATTAATATTGGCAACTGGCCTTCTCCTGTTATATTCAGGAAGCATCCCCCTATTTAGGTCTGTCATTTGAAGAGTATTATTATGGTTCCAGGCATCACATCACGTGTCTGAAAAGAATCTGTGGAGCAGGAGTCTACCAGCAGCTTGATTAGAAACTTTGTTGAGAGAAAATGTTGTAATTGCATAGTACTTATAGACGGTATTTTGTGAGAAAGGCATGCACAAAGACAACAATACTGGCATAAGGATTCATTGCTAGGCAACAGGGATGGTAATTCTCTGCAGCATCCAATTAAACTACCTCTGTGTTGAAGTGGCTTGTTGATTGTCTGACTAATATCACAGGGGTGGTGGGAGAAGAGAACAGATTTGCCACCTAACAAGGCTGGCCGAGAGGAACAGTTGCTTGTTCATAAATTATGCTTACATTTTGCAGGGCACTGTAGCAGAAATGTTAGTTTTGCTTGTCATCACACGTAAGGATATTGCATGAGTTTTAAACTTAATGCAATAAAAAGAAGTTAAAAACTGGGAGGCTAACCCCTAATTCAGATTTCAACACACATTTTAATTTCTAAATATTCTCCCTCCAGGATTGATCCCCTTTCAGATGACAGGTCTGCAATAAACATGGTCCCACAAACCAAACGTTACGAATCATTTTTTCCATTAGCTTATGCAAGTTTATTTTAGATTTTAGATCCTGTGTGCTTTCAGAACAGGCAGTTGAGATTGCAGAACCAAGGTTAGTGATGTACTACACACAGAGTTCACCTGAGAAATATGTATGAGGGCAATTCGCTAAATGGTTGAGCTTTTTAACTAAACTGTGTTGAATATATCCTAAGTTGTGCATTTTCTTTAATAAGAATCTTTAGGCCCTTGGGGAATCAATTTGATTAGGATTCAGAGGACTAAAATGGGATAAGTGGATTGAATACATAACATTGACACATACACCCCTAAGTACAGATCTATCACTGCATTTGTAACTAAAACTAGATCCTTCTCAGCAGAAGATGCTAGCTGCTCCCCATCAGAACATGCTTTGCAGTAATAGTCTAACTTCGCATGTTGTTTTGCCTTTTCTGAATTGTGGAGAATCTTAAGCGTTGCTAGCTTGGTGGGCTCTCAGTGTTGTTTTACTTCAACCTTCACGTCAAAACCTGTTAAAACATTTGTCTGTTTTTTTCTATTTCTAAAGATTTTCTTTCAATTTCACACATCCTACATATCACCTGTTTCTTGCAAAAAGGTATTTTTTCTTTTTGTATACTTATAATGTTTACCGTGAACTATCAAGAGGCCACAATTTCAGAGTTTTGCCTTTTGCAATTGGGTTAGAAATGAACATCAAGATATTTGAACACTGTTGTTTGCTAACTGAGTCAGAATTGTCCCAACTCACATCTCAAATGATTCGATTCTCTTCTTCCAGAGCTAATCCTTAGCATATTACAAATATTGCTACTACTACTAGTATATGAAAATGAAGGGAAGCAATCATTTTTTTTTCTACTGCTAAAATAGTAGATTATATTCATTATAATTTCATAGTCTCCTATGGTGTTCCACAAGGTTCAGAGTTTGGTCCAGTTTTAAACATCCTGTAAATACTCTCGTTGAGTGATGTCATTAGGAAACACCATGTAAATTTCACTGATAACTGATGCAATCAGGATTTATTCATTCATTATACCAGGTGATTCCTACCACTTCCTTAGCTTATGGGCAAGAAAATGGAGTTTCCCCTGAACTCCAAGTAATCTGAGGTTTTCTGCCCATAAAGGCTCCAGGACTCAGTAGCCATCCATATTTTTACACTGGTGAGAATGTGGCTGCAATATGTGGCAGGCTAAAATATCTCAAAGGCTGAGCATTAAAACTGTGTATTAACATTTGACAACTTGGGTGGATTTTTGCTTTTCTTTTATCATAATTAGTAAGTTACTTGCATTTCATTTGCCATTTTGTTGTTTTAGAGATATTTTCGTGAATGATGCACTGTATGCAAGGTCATTGTAGTTTTACCAAAATGAGTGAACCATCATGGCTTTGTGCTGTTATAATGGACACTGCTTTTGATGGCGATAGTGATACTGGAGGTGCTCAGACTTGTGAATCCACACCACATTCCTGTCTATGAAATGAGCTGATATGAGCTTGTTACCGTAGCTTCTGAGAGGAGTTTCTATTTACACAGAAGTGTTCAGCATATAGGAAGTGTCATGAGCAAAATAGGCTAGCTAATGTGTGCGTGGGTGTCCGTGTGTGTGTTTTGGACATAATCCTCCCTATAGCTACTGCACCTACGTTGTTCCCTGTAATGGTTTTAGAAGATTAGCTCTTCCGGGAATAGCATTGCTCCATTCTGTGCGTGTGTGTTTTTTCCATGTTTGTGAATGAGCCGTTTTGATGGATAGGGGTGGAAGACACAATGTGGAGTAGGGCAACATATTGGCTTAGAGACGGATTTATTCTGCGGAGCTCAACACTTTGTTCTTGGCCTCGATTCAGTATTTTATCTGTGTGTGTGTGTGTGTGTGTGTGTGTGTGTGTGTGTGTGTGTGTGTGTGTGTGTGTGTGTGTGTGTGTGTGTGTGTGTGTGCGTGTGTGTGTGTGGTGGGTGTGCATATCAAAACCAGCATCAGGGTGTTGGGGACAGTTTAATAATGGTGTTGCTCAAGCTTGTGTGGGATTAGTTGGGCTGTTATAGCTATTGAAGCTTACATAATTACGTTTGCATTGATTTATATCTGTGTGTAGGTGTGTAATGTGTAGTGTATCTGTTTAACAGCATTCATTCTTTATTGTTGTACCACAGTAACAAGTAGGGATGATCTGAATGAGCAGTTCTGAGTTTTTAGCTCTGGCCTGCTCCTCCTAACACACATAAATGCTTGTAATAAAATGATTTTTATAGATTTATAGCTTTTATGAACTGGAGAAAGAATCTTTTTTTTTGAGTCTTTGACCTGCTGATGAGTGGTCAGAGCTGATGAAGAAACAGTTGGTTGACTGGTTTGATGCTTTGAGCTGCAGAATTTAAATAGTGTCCATACTGGGAAGGTTTTAGAATCTAAATAAAATGTTTGGGATTTCTCTATAATTATTTATCATGCAGAATATGCTTCATTGATCTATGTTTTTTAAGTGCAACCTTCTGAAGCTTTCTTAAGACTGTTTAGAAGCTGGTGACTTTGTTCTCGCATCCATTCTGTTAAAATGCCAAACTTTACAGCAAATAAAAAAAATCCACCGTTAGCCTGTTACAGTACTAAAAGTTCTAAATATTTTTGCTTCTGATACATTTTTTTTTTAGTTGTGTTGCACCACAGTTTTACCAAAGTCCAAATCCCACCTGTGGCTTTTCTATGTGGAGATTTCCTTTAGGCCAAAAATTATGCATATTTGGCTAACTCTCAATTTGACATAAACCATCATGGCTGAGTGTATTGTGCCTCTTTGTTGCCTTGTGTCTTACGATCTGTTCAGGATGTACTCTTTATTTTACAGATTGATTGCAGATGATAGACGTCTGCCACCTTGTGATCCTGCAAATAAACCAGGTTTAGAAAAATGATGAATACTTTTCATTTTCCTTTTATAACTTTAATTCTTCTATTAATATTTTAAATAAAACATTTTTTAACCAGTTCACTGAAATTCATTAAGCAATAACACCCAGCTGTCTAGCCAGCCAACCTATACTCCTCGTTAGTATAGTGGTGAGTATCCCCGCCTGTCATGCGGGAGACCGGGGTTCGATTCCCCGACGGGGAGTGAAGTTTGTTTCAGGTCCCTCTTGAAAATGAGATCTAGATCTCAACGGGGTTTACCTGATTAAATAAAGAATTATATAAGTGGCTAAAGCTTAGAACTCTGTATTTAGAAAGTATTTGTTGTTCAATAGTTATTTGTAAAAGAAAACCCCAAAAAACAGCACACTTGTTTTAATTTCTAGGGTTTTAACACCTAAATCATGGAAATTATTTATATTACTAATAATAAATCAAAGTGAAAAAGTTGACTGGTTCAATGAAAATAATCCAGTAATGGTGTCACTGTAATAATCTTGCGCTCCTGTCTAAAAAATGATCTGGTTTTTTGGATTTTGTTCTGTGTTTCTAAATCACATCACAGGGCCATGGTGGTCACAATCATGATTGAAAGCCTAGTCATCTAAAGACGTTACTCTTGGTGTGACAGGTGTCTCGAGGGTCAGTCTGCAAACTGAACAGCTATAACTCTGTCTGGGCAAGGAGAAACGTACACAAAACGGCGTGCGTGTGTGTGTGTGGTAAATGGTTTGAGTAATGTGTTTTGGGTAAACGGATGATTTTCGGTAATTGTTCTAAAGTAATCTTACCCCTGAGAATGATCCACATTGTGCCACTTTTTAACCATGAATCTCCTTCTGAGGATTCATGAATTAGATAAACACACATTTCTTTAAAATGGTGAAGGGAAACGATGCATATTCTTTTTTCCACATAAAGATCTGAAGAGTATACAATGAATTTGTTTTCAGCGTCCCTTAGTTTCTATTTTGTAGAGACAGATTTTTATTTGTTTTTGTCAAAATAGCTTAAGTTCAGTTAGACTGAGTTTCATTGTTCTTTCAAAGAGTTTGAATACGTTTGCAAGACACTGCTTTCCTTTGGCTAGAATAACAGGCAGCAGTCATTGATTGTTGGGACTCTATTTGCATGTCTTCAGGCTAAGTCTGCCGGTGAGGGAACCCTGGTTTCAGTTGGATGTATCCGTTTCTCAGCTGACAGCTGTGACATTTCCCTCAGAATGCCAAAGGCTCCCCCCCCATCCAGCTGAGGGATGACCCAGTCGAGGGGTTAAAGACGGAGCGAACAAATCGATGCAGATAAACACTGAGGTCTTGACTGATAAGCTGCAGGATGTCTTTTAGCTTAACTATGAACAAATATACACAAGATACAAGAGTCACAAGAGCAACCGAGCGCACACACACACGCTGTGGTTTAATACATCTTATTTTGCTTCGTTATTGTCAACATCATTCAAAGTCCATCTCAAACACAAAGTAGACATCCTTCCTGCAGACCCATAAATAAAGCAATTTGATCATTTGGCTGGATGGCCTTCCTTGAGCTCGTTTTTGAAACCGCCCTGCAGGGATGAACCACACGTGTGTGTGTGTGTGTGTGTGTGTGTGTGTGTGTGTGTGTGTAGGGGTGTGTGTGTGTGTGTGTGTGTGTGTGTGTGTGTGTGTGTGTGTGTGTGTGTGTAGGGGTGTGTGTGTGTGTGTGTTGCTGTGGCATTTACTATATCCCTTTGACAGCCAAGGCAGAATAGGAGTCACAGCTTGTTTGCTGGGTAACAGGCTAACAAATAAGCCTCTCAGGGGCAGTAGAGACATGAAGTAAAGGATTGGCTCTGTGCCTCGCGCCTTCCTATCACTTCACATCATTTTCTTTACCTCGGTTTCTCTTTTCCTGCGTTTCAGTTGGGCTTTCTGTTCTGTTCCTACTCTCGTCTTGTTTTATGATAATACGCTTTTTTCTCTGAAAAAAAAAATTACTGTAAAAAAGTACTGTTTTTTTTGTTTGTTTGTTTTACCCCAGACATAGGCAAACATACACCTAATGGCTTGTCTTCTCGTGTCGTCGAATGAGGCAACGGCGTACATGCACAAAAACACGACGCATATCAACGGCTAATACAGCAGGTGAAGTGCTGGCTGTCAGATCTTCTTTAGACACGCTGCCTGAACAAACCAGAGAGCTGCTGCCAGAGCTGGAAGGTGTTTTACAGGTCCAATACGGAGATGTTATCCTGATGTTCTTTGCTTTAGATTGCTCTTGTAACCTGTCTGTGTGAAATACAAAAGTAGGACTTAGTGCTGGTTTTTGAGTGGAGAAGGTATTTTGAGTACAGAATTTCTGTTTTGATTTTGGAAATCCCCCCAAAAATCAGATAATTTAACTCAAAACTACAGAAGTTGATGCTGCTACTTGAAAAATGAGTAGATGTGTAATGTTTTTTCTATCAAGTTCTAGTTTCACTTATCTAGGTAAGAGTTGTTCTAAAATAGAAACCGGCAGACAAAGAAATGAGTTCACTCATTAAGGAGTCACACAGTGATTCTGTTCTGATGTATAGGCTCTGCACCAAACTGCACTGCGCTATTGTAGTTCTTTGGCTTCTGTCACTTTCTTTTTTGCTCTCCTCCATCTCTGCAACTATCCAAACATCCTCAGTGTTGTACAACCACTTTAAAACTCACTTTAACTACTCAACAAAATACACCCAACTTTAAAAAAAAATAGACTTCTTTTACAATATTGACAAAGTACATACTGTTTGTTTCTTGTTTCTTAATCTGTCTGTGTGGCTTTTTAAATTTTTATCCAAATGGGATGTTGGCACAACACTCTGGTCTATTTGTACCAGCAAAGGTGTTTTGTAAGATCAGGCTGCAGCTGAACCTACGACGACTAGCAACAAACCTGCAGACTGACTTTTGTGTGTTGGCCTGAACGCAACACTGCACATCGTAGCTGAGCTAAACTTAGACTGGATTTGCATATATATGTTAGAAAGATTTTATTATTACAGACTCAAAGTTCAAATTACATAAAAAATAAAGCAAATACAATAAAAGAATAAAAAGTACAATAAAAAACGCTCCTGACCATTCAGGAGGCAGTCATACCAAAGTACAGATGAGTATTTTACTGCACTATATTTAACGTTAGTCAACAGTAGGATAATTTTATTATTAGACTTGTTTAAACGACAAATAAATTTATACATAAGCTTTCTTAAAACAGCCATCAAAGTGCTGATGCGAGCAGATACAAACAGTTCACTGGCACTGGTCCATCTGGGCTCATTTAACAAAAGTCCTAATGCATCATGATAAGCCACCTTCAATCTATGAAGGCTGGCGCTTTTAAAATTGCACCACAAATGTGCAGTGTACAGTGATGTACAATATGATCTAAACAAGTTCAGTTTCACTTCATCAGAACAGAATCCAAACTTATGGACAAGTATATTTGCCTGAGCATATAACGTTAGATTTATGTATGATAAACTCCAAGATGGTCTTTGACTGGATTGATAGGAATTTCATCTGGAAACCTAACCCTAGCCCCCCTGACGGATCATAATTTTTTTCACCGCTGTTTTAGTGTTCTCTAAATAATTTCCAACATCAGTTTATTGAGTGAATTGGTAACATTTAATCAAGACTATTCAGTTTGAAAGAGAAAAAGTCCAAATGATTCACTGGAATGTGGATTTTTAGACTTAATACAGTAAAACTTTTTACAACTGCATTGGTTACTTGTCAGCTTCTTCGGTGTAGTTTTTCACAAAGTATAACATTTTTAACATTTATTGTGGAACGATTTGCAGCAATATTGCTTATATTTTAGCTTGTCGGATGAGAAGAGATGAAAAGTGCATAACATTTTGCATTAGCAATAAAAAGGTAGGGTTCGTCTATTTCCTGTCCTTTTTCTGCGAGCTACAGTTAGTGGCTTATGATGGAGTATAAGGACCAGGCTCTGAGTTTTTGATTTGTGTTTTAAATACGAGTAAAGTTGGACGAGAATAAAATCGTAATTTTATGATAACTTTTCACCATACTGCACTAAATTGCGGAATACTAAAGGTCTTGTAAAGTTATGGATGGTATTGGTTTAACAAATGACTAAGTACTAAATGTTTTAGCACATCAGAAGCAAATTTTCAGCCCCACGACTTTGAAACGATTGTTTAAACAACTTTTTTTACAGAGAAAAAACCAGACTTGCGTTACATATCACTCTATGAAGCTTTTAAATTTAACGACTTTCTTCCGGCAATATTGCATCTTTATGTTTTTTTTTTAATGTTTTAATTTCCTTTTATTTAACCAGGTAAACCTCGCTGAGATCTAGATCTCATTTTCAAGAGGGACCTTGGCAGAAGTCTGCAATACACAGCAACCTGGTTACAAAATAAAACTAATTAATACATTCTGCCAATATATATATATATATTTTTCTCCGAAGAGTTTTTGCGGCGCTAGTGGCTCGTATTTTTTGTACAGTAGGCAGACAGGAAGGAGGGTGAGGAGAGGGGGGAAGACATGCGGTAAAGGTCGTCAGGACCGGGAGTCGAACCCGCGACGTCCGCGTCGAGGACTAGGGCCTCCAAACGTGGGGCGTGCTAACGCCCTGCGCCACCACAGCACGCCCCTACATTCTGCCAATATTGAACCAATTCTGCTAATAGCACTTGGTTCTTGCAGTATTATGACTTTATTCTTGTATTTGAAAATAAAACTCTCTCAACCTGGCCATAAAACTCTCACACTTGCTTCACTGACTGGTTTTTCTTTTCACTGTCAGACTTCTCCATCTCTACTCTATGACGGCAGATATATTTCAAAAACCCGCGCTTGTATCCTTTGCTCCGTTTTTTTTTTTCTTCCTCTGCTTCGTTTACAACAGGGCTGTGTAGCTACTTCTACTGGCTGGAACAGGCAGCCTGTTGATTAGTTTGAACACTGGCTGCTCAAACTAATCAACACTAATCACTAGGTAGCACTAGGCTGCCACCTAGTGAGCGGAGGCTTGTTTATCAGTTAACATGAATAAAGACAATTATAAAGTCCTGCCCAGGGGTGCGCCCCACTATTTGAGAAGTACTGAGATCAACAATACTGAGTGTTACTGTACTGAAAACACTCAGAGTTAAGGAAAGTCATTGGAGGATCTATTGATGGCACATATCTTGCCATCAATAGATAGATGCCAATGTGAAGACTGGGGCCAGAAAACCAAGGAAAACATTCATTCAAATAAAGGAAATCTTCGACCTTGAAGGATTTGTCACCATTAGAAAAGGTTTTACAGTTTTATTTGATCACCGACATGAACTATACTCTCCTTTTTTGAGCATTTATTTGCAGTACAATTGTCAAAGCCATAAAGAGACTGCAAACCTTTACAACTGTTTGAAAAATAAGACGAGGAACACTGACCTTTCCCACCGAAACAACGAAGTGTGAAAGAAGATATCCTTAAGAGAAGCTGACGATGGATCAGCCACGCTCTGCTGATGAGATTTGGAAGCAGATGTCAAAAGTCTGAGCTGAACCAGCCGGAAAGAAAGACATAGAATACAGATGGCTGGAGATCACTGGTCAGTGGTCTTTGCTCCAAGGGAGCCAGCAGGTGATTTTAATAAGTGTAGTAAAGTAGATAGTTGATGTTATCATTTGTAATAAGAACATAACAGGTGATCATCAAAACCCCCCAGTGTGGACTTGGCTCTGAGGTCATTCCAGGTTATTTGCTACATTCATTAAAAAGTGCTCTTCATTGTGAATCCAATTAGGACTAACTTAGCAAGAGAGAGAGAATCTGAATCTAAGTGTCTCTCCCTGGAAGTTTGTTGTAGTCTGAATTTAGACATTAGAGATTTTCTGTTTTCAGATAATTTGGGACAATATTCTTGTCAACACTTTGCCCAATGTCTTTATGGGAATGGATGATATTCACAAATATGTTTTTAGCTAATATATTTACATTATTTCAGGTGAAGTGGTAATGACTTTAAGAAGACAGAGAGAGAGGTTTTAGAGCCAGCCTTCAACAAGTCAATAGCCTGTCTTGACTATTCACAGGCACTGAATGCCTATAATCTGGAATTTTCATAGACCAATAGACAGATATTGGTACAACATCTTTCAAATAGATGTGCATCTAACTTTAAACCCTACGTGCTTGATGTTGTATCAGCAAAGGCTGCACAATATTAGAAAATCTTGAGGAGGCGATAATATTGATAAACTTTACCATGACGATATCAGGTGCGGTATACACCTGTTTTCTTATTTCCTCTCCTTTTAATCTGTGCTTCTTACTCTGAACATTATTGTCTTTTGTGTCTAGTGTGAGCTTTTGTTGCCCTGTCCTACTGGCTAAATATTGCATTTGCCTAAAAATGCTACTTGAAAACTTGTAGCATGGTAATCAACCATTAGTTCACTCCAAACAGTCCTTTGTCATATGAATAGAATAGAATAGATATACTTTATTGAACCCCAAGGGGAAATTTCTTATTTGTTGAAAGCTACTCCATCTCGGGTAATGAATTAAAGAGTAACAAGTTCAAAATGACTAGATATAAACAAATAAATTAATAAATAACAAGCAATCACATGCAATATATTAATCTATAAATGAGCGCAGAAAAAATATTGAATAAATTAGCTCAGACTTGGGCGTTTTAAAGCCTGATGTCAACCTGCGCTCTGTGGTGCACTTTGGCAAAATGAGTCTCTGGCTGAAGGCGCTCCTGTATCTGGCCAACACGTCATGGAGTGGATGAGACTCATTGTCCAAGATGGCGTGCATCTTGGACAGGATCCTTCTTTCTGACACCATTGTCAGAGAGTCCAGCTCCACTCCAACGACGTTACGAATATAGCAACGACTGCTCTTGATACCCTTTATTTTGCAGTCGTAGTATCAGCATTGTTACACTGCTGAGCATGATGGAAACCAGATTTGCTTCCTCTGCCAATAAGTTATAAACCCTTTTTTGTGCTTATATCCTCAGTATTTTAAACTCATAATGTTCCATTTTGTCAGTTTCTGTTTTGTTGCCATGTTTTAGAGACCTTTTACTCTTAGAAATCAATCAGCTACAGAAAATCCATAATTGTACCCTTGAAGGGTCAACAGCAAATCTATAGAGAGATTGTGACATTTATTGTTTTTATGGGCCCAAAAAATATCAAGATTATATTTCCTCACAGACTTTTCAAAGCTACAGTTTTTCTAGTCAGGCAAAGTGAATCCAGCAAACATGAGTTAATGGAAATGTTTTGTATTAAACAAAAACATGGTTCAGATTAGTCTCAAACAAAAACTGTTTGTAAAAACGTGGAGCCCAATTTTGACCTTATAGACAATTATATTGTGAAACTTTAACCTGAGTAACAAGTAAATGTGATTAAAGTCTGATGCCCTTCCTTCTGTCCTGAAGCTACACTTAACAACATGCCACATACACAACAAGCACGGTATGTTATTTCAGAAAAAACTTACAGTCTGAGATACTTAAATCACAACCATGATCGTGCTGTAATCAGTATTCTCACTCATTACTGACAGAATTTACCCTCCTGTGCTTATGTGAGGGTAAATGTCGTTAGGCGACACGGTTACCACATTTACCTTTTTGTTTTCTTGTCCATTATCAAAAACCATCAAATGTCTGCTGCTTGCCTCTCAGAAAGCATCATAGCACCTTTTGAGGCTGCAAATAAAGGGAAGATGCAGTGGCAAGTGGGGAGAATGATGTGAAAGTGAGTCAAAGCAAGCAGATGGTGCACACTCATGTCTGCTGCCATCTATCTTCCCAGAGTCAGAGTTCACCCTCTCTGCTGCAGCTCAGAATCCCCCAAGCGCTGCCCTATCTGTTTATACAGAGGCTAATAGGACGGCCGGTCTTCATCCCCGTACGGCACCTCGGCATAATGGAATACTGGGACATAATGCCGCTCCAGTCAAACACTCAACTGAGGCCTTCAAATTGCCTCCAATCCCCTTAACAAATCTGCAGAGAGGCTATGAATAATTTGAGGGCCTGCTCATCTCTTCTGTCTTCTGTTCTTCTCCTCCTCCTCTTCAGATTAAACCTGAATCAGATAGCTTGATTTTGCTTTTTTTTTTTTTTAATTACAAAGTCCCAGACAATTTACCAGACTGATCTAGTTCAGCTTGAAAGGTCTTAAGCAGAAGTAACATTTGAAAGAAGTACCCCGAATGAATACAGAGGAAAATGCTGACTCTGCCTGAGTGGAAGCAAAAGTAGACCTGCTGTCACAATCACAAATTTTGATAAATAGTCCCAGAAGTTATTGTGATTATGATAATATTGTCATTTTGAGGCCATTTTCAGGTAATGTGATGATAATAGTGTAATAATGCAAAAACACATTCTCAAAGATCGGTAAACTTCAAAGTCTAATGAACATTTAAAACTGAATTTTGAAGACATTTTAAGTGTTCAAAATGAATAAAACAACAAATAAGTGAATTATGGAGTCTCTGTAAACAACGTCATCCTTTAAAAAAAGGGCTAATTGAGACCAAAGCACCAGACTGAAGACTTTAGTTATCCAGTTTTTGGTAGAAAAGAGAAAAACGATAAATAATGCAAATGGTACTGAGCTTGTTTTAATTTATCATGTGATTTACTGATTTATTGCTTATTGCAATAGGCCTTAGAAAAAGCGTCCTTTAAGTTCACTTTATTTCTCCTATAATTGCTCACTTTTAATTACTAAGTAATCAAATCATTTTCCAAGTACAAGCTGCAGATTTCAGATGTAGAAATAAGATCTAGAGCTTGTTGAAGGAGTTTTTGTCTCCATTTGACCTTAAGAGGAGTGGAACCTTTGTGCCGCACGGAGCCATTTTCGCAGCAGCGTGTGCCTCAGTTTATCTTTGGAGCTGTTTGTTTTAGAAATACTTGAGCTGTGTCAGTCGGGGCTTTTAAGACCCTGCTATTAGGAATAGACACACTTGCAATTATTCCGTTAGCGTGAAAGGACTGGCTGATTGTCGATGATTGGCTGGATCACAACCTGATGACAAAGGAACTCGCAGATTCACACGCAGACATTTAAATAATGTACTGAAATCAGCCACGCCGTGCGGGGGTGGGCGTTTGTGTGTTTGTGCGGGCGCCTCGTCGCGAACACGTTCATGTGGGTGTGAAGGCAGGAATTTTCAAGTGCCATTGTGATGGAGGGACAATTTTAGCACCGTCACAAAAGCTGGAGTCAGCGTGCGAGCCTGGGCAATAATAAAGTGATTATAGATTACGTTCTGCAGCCAAAGAGTCGCCTTTTGCTTCTAGTGAGCTGCTTTTTTAAGGTCCAGATCTACCTCGAACCATGTGTTGCTTTCTGTAGGTGCCTCACTCAGTCTTCTTTGTGGGTTTTTAGTACGTTTTTTGTGTCTTCAGACGTCACAGGTAGCATATCTCCCATTTCCCGGCAACATGACATTTTACTTACAGCTTTGAGTCCCTGCAGTGGTTATGCAAGCCCAGCTTCCCACACACAAGCACATTTATATACTTCAATTATATATGCATCCTTCCAGAGTGGTGGAGGATGACAGCTCCATTAGCTTGTGCTTTAAATGCATGTATTTACTGAATCTGCAAAGAGCCAAGTCATTACTGCTGAACTGGTTCAGGACTTAATTTTTGGAAACTTTGCCTTTTTTGTCCCAAATAACCAACAAATGAATTTAATTTATAGATAGTTTGGAACAGTTGAGTTTGAAAGATTTTCAGAATCACAGGAAAAATGGAAAATGTTGATTCCAAAGTAAAGTGGAATGATAAGCTTCAAATTCTTAAATATATCTCGCTTACTTGTTAAGTCATAGCAACAAGACTTTAGAAAGACAGTTTTTAGTGATTTTAGACAGAACATGTCTAATCATGGTGTCTCAATGGAGATGTTGAGAAGTGAGAAAAACAACCTGCTTTTTTTCAGTGAGCAAAGTAGAAAACAGACAGCTTCACAGAAGTGGCATCTGGATTGAGTGTTCCCGTTTATTTACTGTCTAAACACCTCAAAATGCTTTAAAAGAAAGTTTTGTCATTTTAAAGCAAAGTTGGTTTAGAGAAACTTTATCTCGGCCAGAGAAACAGAAAGTGGGCAACTTCACAAAACTGTTGTCTCGTTTATTGTCTAAACATCTCAAAATGGGTAAAACAAGACAAGAACATGCCTGACCATTGTGTTTAGAGTTACAGCGAAGTGGATTTAGAAAATATGCTTCATCATTTTCAAGAATGGCAACGACTTAATAATGCAAGAACACATTCTCAAATGTTCAGTAGATTTTAAAGTTTGTTGATCTTTAACGCTGGAACTGGAAGACATTTTACATATCCAAAATAACAAAACAAAACAACAGAAACAGCAGATAAAATTAATTACAAAGTGTCAACAGTGTAGGCAAAATTGTCCTGAAAAAAGGGCCTGTAGTTGAGAGCAAAGCACCAGACTGAAGACTTTTGTCATCCGGTTTTTGCTAGAAAGAGAGAAATGATAAATCCTGCAAATTGAAATGATTAATATTGTTTTAATTTATCATAAGATTAATTGATTTATTGCTGTTCACATAAAGTCCTACCATTAGGTTATTATTCCTCTTTCTCAGAGGGTACCAACACTGATCTGTCAAAAGTTTATGATTGACTTTCATTCTTTTTTGTTCCATTTATTGACTTGCAGAGCAAAGAGTGAAAATAATATTAAAACATTTTCCTCGGAGTCCAATATTAGACCTGCACATATGTTAGGCCGTCTTCTTGTCTTGTTCAGTTTGATGAAATTGTATTTATAGCATACCAAATCATTTCAAAAGTAATGAGATTTCATAAAACTTTACGTTGATATGTGAAGTCTCAATTGTGCTATGAAGAAAAACCTTCCATCAAGCCACTATTTAATCCCAAGGTGGATAAAAAACAAGTTTTAGTTGATTTGGACTCCTAAAAAGAATATGACTCAACCAGAGCCACTGCAGCTTTATACAAGTTTAATGTGGCTTTTAGGAGTTTCACCACTTTACCAGGTGCTGGGTTAATTGTTTTTACAATAATCAATCCCAATCCTGGTTATTGTTGTTCTACAGCACATAATATCAATATAATTTAGAAACAGAGAGTAATTGGATTCTTTATTTTTTTTACCAGTAAATTGAAGGTAATTGCTCTTTAGTGGGAGTTATTGAACCCGACAAACAACACAAGTCCAATTTACCAAGACACTCATGCTAATTCAGAAACGGTTTGTGAAATTAAACCATGTTAGAATACGCTAAACTAATGAGAATATTACAAGGAGGACTCTGTCTTTCTGTCCTCATTTATGTGATGTCTCTTAATTTGAAAAAGTAAAACTGTGTTACATTGAACAGTAGTGCCACCACTTAGGTTTTATATTAGAGGGGCAGTATTATGTGTTTACCAGGCACGTTGTGCCATTTTATAGCACAATCAAGTAACAAAATGAACTTCAGTGGTCATAAAAAATCCTGTATATAAAACAAAATAAATTTTCCTTCCTGATTTAAAATCTTGAAATTGGGTCTCCTGCTCTTTCTGAAACTCTGCCTTCAGGAAGTCATCTCAACATCTCTCCTCTGTTAACCCTTTAATAACATTTTTAGCTGTAGCTTGCACAATGAGCTCAGGAAGAGCTCACAGTCCCACCAGGTGTTTGCTAATTGCTGATGGCTAGTCTGAAGGAGCTGAGGGGGTGGAATTGCAGGTGGGGCCTGCTCTGTCAGGCAGGAGCTCAGAAACTTGGAACTTGCAGCTCCAAGGAGGAGCTTCGTCCTCAAAGGCGGAGCTAGGACCACAAAGACGTTTTGCACAGCTAACTGGTTGCCATGGATATTAAAGGATTTCTCAAACATGCATGAAAAAAATCAAAGCAACACTCAATGCATGTTTTTGTCAAGGAAATAACATTATTACATGATGTAAAGCTCAAAAAAGCCGATTTTACATAAAACTGCCCCTTTAATTTGTACTTTATGGGTTTATTGTGAACTAATGAAGGCAGACTTGAGGAAGAAAAATTTAAAAAGGTCTTTCATTCGAACTCAACAGCAGATTTTATTTCTGGAGATCTGTCTGTGCTCATCTCTCTTTTAACACCGATCGGTGGGGAGGCGGGGGAACTGCTCCACAGTCACAGCATATAAGAGTTTGCGAAATGAAGATCTCTGTATGCATCGCTCTGCTCCAACACGCTCCTCTCACTGAATCAGCAGACTCACGGCTAATCAGCCAATCCCGGCTGGATTCTGTCTAAGAGGCCTGATTGGCTGATTAACTAAGCTCATCAAGATGCCACCCGTAGAGGCCACAGGACGCACACAGCAACGAGGAGAAGGACAAACACACAGCAAGCATTTCAGTGTGAACTCTGCGCTCTGTGTAATGCATGCATGAATTGGTTACTTGCTTTGTTTATGTAAAATGTTCTGAGTTCATGTTCACAACTTGTTCAAAGTTTAAAGTGTAGCATTCTGGGTTTTAATGGTTGTTTAAAAAAAAATAGAGGCATTTAGTTTGAGGCTGTGGTAGTCAAATCCTAAATCTGAAAATATTCACTAGTAAATCGTTGTGGTTGGGATACTGAAGTTTTAGGATGTATGTAACTATGTAGCTATATTTCAGAAAAATACCTAGCTCTAAGATGCTTAAATGTTTCTGTTGCTTAGGAAACGCTTTAATCAGACTCTGGGCCTGATGTTGATTGAATTCTGAGGTATTTTTGGGCCCAAGTAATAAATTAAAAGCCCCCTGATTAAGTTCTTTGTCTGTGTGAGGATGGAGGTGAGTCACGAGTCTTGTGGAATATTTAGTCCTGTAGTCAAGTTTCTTTGTATAACACATTTCAGCAAGAAGGCAGTTTAAAGTGTTTTACACCATAAAAACATAAGAAAAAAACAATTATGAAACAAGCAATAAACATATTTTGTCTAATGTAATCATCAAAATCATCAACCAAATATACATTAAACATGTTGATCAATGTTCTAGTTATCATGAATCAAAGGGAACTATAAACAGGTGGGGTTTTAGCCTTGATTGTTTCTGCAGTTGTGCTGTTTTCTGAAAGTTTGTTCCAGATTTGAGGTGGCAAGAAGCTGAATGCTCCTTTTCCATGTCTGGTTCTGGGGATGCAGAGCAGAACAGAACCAGAAGACTTGAGAGGTCTGGAAGGTTGATACAAGAGCAGATCTTTAAAGGGGCAGTATTATGTATTTTCCAGGCACATAGTGCCATTTTATAGCACAATTAAGTAGCTATGTTGCCTTCATTTGTTATCAAATGCTATACATATCAAATATGACTCAAAAGAAATTTGACTTTTTAAATTAACACTTATAAATTGGACCTCTGTCTCTTTAAAAACTCCTGCTCTTCCTGACACGCGGCCTTCAGGAAGTCCTCACAATGTCACACCCTGTATAAATTTTTTTATTTTTATTATTTTTTTTTTACCAGCTTTTCACTGAGAAGTAGCTTGTATAATGAGCTCAGCAGATGCCCAGTTCCACCAGGTGTTTGCTAATTGCTGCTGGCTAGTCTGAAGGAGCTGAATGGACTAGTCACACATGAGACATTTTGCACAGCTGAATCGTTACCACAGGAAATTAAATGATTTTTCTTCATGAGAGCGTCAAGGCAACACTCATTTATGCTTTTAATGAGGGAATGAATGACATTATAACATGATGAAAGTAGATTTTACACAATACTGTCCTTTTAATGCATTTCGGTGCTAAACCATTCAACGATTCATAAACTAACAGAAGTATTTTAAGCTCTATTCTTGAGTTATAGAATGATGTGGGTCTATAGTTTCACACATCATTCATAACCAATCCCACCGCTGCGCTTTAAACTCTCTCCTGGCGACAGCATGTGCGTTGGAGGCAATCACTCGATGTAAAATGTCTGCCGTTGCCACGTTCATTATGCAGGACCTCCACTGTTCCCCTCACTAATGCAACAACCTTTCCTACTTTCCTTGTTCCCAATCCATTATCACGCAGATTTTCTTTTCTTCTATGCAGAGCACTGCAACGCATAGAGCCCAGCTCTAGTCTGAGGCAGATCAATGGCGATATTTATTTCATGTCCAATTATTGGGGCAAAGCCACAGAACACGGCAATTAAAGTAATCGTCGTCTCGCAGAGAAGCACACAGAAAACCGCATTAAAAGTGCAGCCTGCAGCTCGAAGCTTCAAGCGCAGGCAATATGAGTACAAGTGCAGGGTTATAAGATTCCAATAGCGAAAGCTACAGGCATTACCAGGGGGCGAAGACCTGAGAAAGCTCAGAGAAATCCTGTTGCTCCGAGCACCATATTTTCTCCGTTATATGTATTTTTTTTTCCTTTCTTCACCTGTTTTTCCGTCTGACTGCTCAAAGAAGCTAATTCATTGTGGAATCTTTAATAGATTTTCATACAAAACATACTACAGATGACTGTGTAATTAAGCTTCTTTTATTCATTAACACACTACCTCTTTATGATATTTCTGTTTCCTTACATAATGGAGCTGTGCTCCTCTTGGGAAGACCAGGAAGCAAAGTATGGCAGTATCTATTCTTCTTGTGGTGAATGTGTATGTTTTGCATTTTTGTATTGAGTAAAATAAACAGCTGTAATATTCTTTAGGGGATTCGGTTCCTACTTGTATTATTTCTGATGCGACATTGCTCAAATATGAAGCAGATTTTCTTTTTCTTACCTAATACAAAACGTTTACCATCAATGTTTGAAATTACACAGTTCCTTTCTCTGATTGCCTGTGCTAAGTACTAGAACTTCACTTTTGTCCTCACTGATCTGAAAGTTTTCTGTCATCCATATTAAATTTAAAAGTTCATCAGTAGGTTCTGTGAGTCATCAGGTGACAGTGCAGTTGCCAGCAATTTCATTTATACTCGACAAACAAACTTTAAAAATGTTGCAGTTTATACTTCTGGAACTCATACAATGGATGTTTGGTGCATCTACAAGTTTGTTTCGAAAAATTTAATCTAATGGTATTAGTCTATAAACACAAAAGAGTCGATGTAAAAAAAAAAAAAAGTGTACTGAATTTATTTGTGTACATTTTTGGTATATCAATTATACCAAACATGTTTCTAGACAAAGTTGATTCAACATGATTTGTCTTTTGATCAGTCTTTGTTTCTCCTGTGCAAGCTTAACAGTGAATAAATAAAATAAATGGAATTTCCATCAGCTAAATTAAGTCAGAGAAAACTGCTTTCTTTTTTTTTCTTTTCAGCCTGCAGTCATTTCTGTGTTTTATTTTGTTTTTATTCAGTTTGCAGAATGTGGGTATGAAGTTCTGACTTATTGAGTTCACTCCCTCCTCAGCAGCCGGTTACAGCAATAATTGAAGAGGGAAAAAACCCGTAGTTTTATGTGCAGGTTTTGACTGCAATTTTTCAAGTTTTTCTACAGTAGCAAAGCTCTCATGTGTTTTACCCCGGGCTAGAACACGCTGTCATTTCAGCAATTTTATTTGAAGAATAATTACCAAATGGAAAAACAATATCCCATCTAATAGCTTGCCTTCTCCTTTTTCTCGCCTTTGTTTCCTACAACAGATTTGTTCCTGACGACTGAAGATGGGAACTTTGAGACTTGGCTAAATAAGGTAACAAATGTACCTGATTACCGTACCTGATTTACAGATATAGATAATTTTATGAGTCCCGTTGACCCCGATGAATCTATCTAAAATAAACAGGAAAATGTGTAAACTTGTTGGTCCTGTAGCTTTCAAGTAAAAATATAAAATATTGCATATGAAGTGGAATAAATATTGTCAGTTCAGATTCAAAGTTCAGTAGTTTGTTTTAAATAATGTGTGAAGATACCCAGCTTTATTTTTAAAAAGCTCCATCATCAACTTTCTACTTAGCTGCTACTTTAGCATACACAGGTTTATCTTTGTCATGAAGTGCGGTTGAGAGGTGGTGAGGATGACGCTGAGGACCCAGGTTGGAGTGAAAGAATGATGATTTAAGGGTGAAAATATACAAAAATATCCAAAGTCCAGGCAGCACAGAATGAACGAAAGGCTAAGGCTCAAAACTGGTAGTGACAGGTAACAATGGACACACATCTGACGCGGCAAGACAGATTAGACAAGGCAGAATAGACAAGGACCCAACAAGGAATACAGGTGGGATTAAATACACAGAGGGTAATCAGGGAACGAGACACAGCTGGGAACAATCAAGGGGTAGACAGGACAACACAAATCAATAGACACAGAAACCTAAAATAAACACAAAGAAAACTCAAATCCTCACAATCTTCAGCTAAGCCACTGCTTATGGAAACTCTATTTAAATGTTGCAGCAATGATCCAATAATAACGTTAGTTATCGTCTTTCTATGCAGTACAGATCTTCTGTCTGGGCTGATGAAGATTTATCCACCTCTGCATGTTAAATGCTCGGAGGAACTTGAACTGATAACACACGACTGGACTCTATGTTCCGCAAAATACAGTTAAATTTTTCACTTTCAGAAAATCCAAAATATGTTTGCAGATACACCAACATGGTAAGATGCAAAATAATACACCTTGAGCTTTGGGTAAGAACAAAACTATTATCACAAAATTTAACAAGCTACAACGTATTCTTCCCTGTTTGTCAAAGTTATCGTTATGCTGTCGGATGCTCTGATATTGGCAAGTGGAAAATAATGACTTGTTTATACTTAAAAGTAATCCTTATCAACCTAAAGCTTTATCTTTACACTGCACAAAACCTTTCTTTTGACACTTTTATCCAAATACATTTGGTGATTTAGGGTATATTTAGCATCATAATACAATAGAATGAGAGTTTAGCATAATATTTCTAAAACTGGTGTGTTGCTGCATCTTATTTGTTTTACATAATCCTTATACCCTATATGATTCAGAGTCTGATCTATGCACATTTTATAAGTTTGCATTCTCAAAAAAGAATGAGAATTTAGTCTGAAGTGTACCTTTAACGTATTATACACCTGGATGCAAATAGTACACATATTAATAAGTTCATTGGACGTGTCGTGGGATTTCCTGGATTTCCTGGCACTGCCACCCGACTACTTAATATTCTAGGAGAGCAGGAAGGGGAGCCCATGGCTCTTGGTTTTTGTCAAAGGGGCCTGTTTGAAATGCAGCAGGTTGATTCAGAAGCTCGACAGTACTTTATCTTATCGCAGAGAGAGGGAATATGAAAAAGAAAAGAGAGGAAAGAAGGGCATCCAAGCAGAAACAGAGCGAGGGTTTCTGCAAAGTTAGAATGTTTGGGAGGAGGAAAGAAAATCAAGCAAGAGCAAAACAGAACAAACTTACCGCTCTGCTCTAAGACCAGAAGTGTGATCACATCACAACTTTTAAGTTAAAAAAAAAAAAAGACATGAAAGAAGGGGAGTTGTCACTCATAGCTCTAGAATTTTTATGTCTTCCAATCTACTGGCAGTGTTAAATTTTTCAGATGTGTGTATTAGGGCTGTTGTAAATGAATAATTTAGTAATTGAGTAATCTATCGATTATTCTTCAGATTAATCGAGTAATATAAAAAAAATTAATATAATAAAATATTGGTAAATCTAGCATAACACCGGTGTTACTACCGGATATCAATATCAGTCCAATTTTTCATGTTTGAGCATCCTTAACAGTTACTTTTTTGTAGTTTAGTAACAATAATAGCTCACTTTCTAAGTTAGCCTGAAGAAAAGTTGGGGCGTGCCGTGGTGGCGGAGGGGTTAGCGCGACCCACATTCAGGCAAAACGTGGCCTCGACGCGGCTGTCGCAGGTTCGACTCCCGGACCTGACGACGTTTACCGCATGTCTTCCCCCCTCTCCTTCCCCCTTTCATGTCAGCCTACTTTGAAAAAAGGGATACTAGAGCCCACAAAAAGACCCCTTGCGGGGCGATTAAAAAAAAAAAAAAACCTGAAGTTTTACAAAGATCTGAAATTCTATTCAATTTAATAATAAAAAGCCAGACTCACAAATACGCTTATAAACAATGTCTATGCTCCAGCTTTTAGTTTATGTAATCATCTTCAGTCAGTTTAATAGATGAATTCTCACCCTGCTACATACTTGTTACGCTTTGGGTTTGAAAATACGGGAAATGTCAAGCGAGCAAACGTAAAAGGAAATAGACCAGGGGACAGACGAACGTAAGTCTGGGAACCGATGGATGAAAGTCTGGGGACGAAAGTAAGAATTGGGGGGAGCAATACGGGATACAGTATTTACGGCACCTTCGTTTGTCACACTAAGAAACTCATCGACCAGCCATGTATCGCCATGATGATTTCTGCCACTCATTTGTTCAAACAGGGATGATATGAAATTTATTGTGCGGTTTGTCTGTAAAGCTACACTTACACTGTAATCATCAACTACTCAACCGCCCACCGTGTTCAGTCTATCTGCTCACCTGTATAAACTCCTGCAGCGCTCTTTCCGCCGTTCACTCTGAACCAGCAGCTCCCAGAGGAGAAAGGCTGCCGTACTCCAGGCATCGCGCCAGTCATTTTAAGGATGCTTATTGGTCCCCCAAAAACGATGAAAATCCAGGCATTATCATCAATCAATAAAAAACCCAGGGCCAAACTTGAAAATTGGAGGTTATGCCGCTAACATTTGCATTCGTCAACAACTCAGAGGCCGAAGTGAGAGCTGCACGTAACGCAAGTAATGTTCTGGCCGGAACACGGCACGCTAAATAATAAGACATAAATTAATGAAGCTTCGAGGCAGGCAAGTTTTCCTAGAGGAATTTTAATAATCGAGGTACTCGAGTCATTCGAGGAATCGTTTCAGCCCTATGTAAATATTAATCTGCTAAGGTGCTAAATTATATCAGAAGAATTTTAAAAATTTAATGTGGCAAAAAAAACAAACCCTGATATCCTAGCATATTAGAGCATTTAAGATATTAATAAAACACAGTGTTTACATATGTCACTTAAACCCTGGATGTGTCATTATAAATGTTCGTTATAAAGACACCCAAACATTCACTTTTTATTTATTATTTTTGCTTGTCACAGTTTTCTTGCAGCTCATCTACATTTATATGGGCTCCTTAGGTCTTACTAGCAGCACTTTGAGCTCTTGAGACATTTCAAATGCTGTGTGTAATATCTAAGAATGTAAAAAAATCTGTAAAAATCCACCTAGAATCGTGTAACATGACCGAGCAGCTTTCATTCACTGGAGATCCTAAATTCTGTTCTCATATCTGAGTTTGAGCCAATCTAAATCGTTTTGGGCAGATGACATTTTCACATAATAAATGTCAGTGTGATAGCAAATCTAAATTGGACTACTTTCCACATTAGTTTTGTCCAGGTCAGTAAATAAATTAAATAGCACATATCCGATTTTATTTTAATTTATTTGATTTAGTTGAATGGTTGTTCTTAATAGACCAATGGTTAAGCTAAAATTACAGTTTATTAGTCATTCTGGGCAAAATGTTTTTCCATTTGTGTTTATTCTGTATAAAAGAAACTATCTGAACCTTTTCTCATTTATGTAAAAGGTTCAGTTCCCTTATCCATCTAATCCAGTGTGCCAAAGTATAACTTGCTCTGCAAAGTGAAGCCTTTCAAATCAAGTGGAACAAAGGACGAAGCCCAGGTTTGGGTGCTAGACAAAGATTTACAGATGAATGGAGCTTCTTCTTTATCCAACTAAACCCTCTTCACTTTATGAACAACCGCCATCTTAAGTCTCAACTTCTTCCCATTAAAAAAGCCAAATTGCTTCCTTTCATGCAACCTTTTCCTGTGTTGTGTTGCTTTTCTCTAATGACCCTCATCCTCAATGCACCAAATCATCATGCACACCAACAAGTCCTAATATCAAAACACAAAAAACTGTTTGTAACTGGTTGCATTCTCCTACGCTTGAGAAAATATAGTCAAACACGGAAGACCAGGCCATTTCCCAGCAAGCCATCAGCATTAGACTGCTGTTAATCCCTTCATGCTGTTCAGCTGTATCTATCAGTCACAGGCCAGTAGACTCTCACTTGTTTTTTTTCTTCCACCACTTTTTTTTTTATTTTATTAATCGCCTCAGTTTTTCTACCGCCTTAGTCTTATTCCATCACTGCCCGTTCCACTGTTTTCTTGTGATTACACATGAGAAGGGAAGTCAGAGCAGTGGAAATAAAGTAGGAGATGTACAGAGAGACGCATCGGCCAGCGAGTTACCGAGCGGTGCAAAAGGTCAGGTCTGTGACATGATAGATTCAATTGGTGACACCGGAACAAACTGCACAAACATGTCAGCGTTCTGATTTTCAATTTTGTAATTTCACCATTTCACCAAGGGGAAAAAAAATCGGGGAAACAAATAAAATATTCATTTTAAACGCAGAGTAGCGGAAGCAAGTTGCAAGAAATGTTTTGGATTATATTTCCAGAGGGGGAAAAAAACCAAACATTCTTTCATTGTTTTCTGTTTCCTTGCCAGTGGTTAGTGTGAATTTAATTCCTTGTGACAGTAAATAGACCAAGCTGTGCAGCCAGAGTATTCTTTAGTTATCACATCAAAGAAAATAGCAAGGCAGCTTCTATATTATCCATCGCTATATTTGAGCTGCCTTGGCATCGTTATTTCGATCTTAGAAGCAACACGAAAGGATTTGTTTCACTGAGCTTACATGAATACATCCAGCCCATCAAGGGTTACCCTAACCCAATGATAATGGCATTCTTATCATATCACCTATTAGCAAATACAGTGGTTTTACCGGCACTTATTTATAAATAGAATATATTTCCTCTTTGTTTTCAGATTTGAGCTATGTGTGTTCCTCTCTGTATGAAAGAGAAATGTATTTGGGGTAATTCGAACAGACGGCATCAGCAATTCTACAGCGTGTAATCCCTTAATCTTCACACATCAGTTGGCCGTCCTCAAACACACTCCGTTTTTTAATCATGTTCCATTGCAATTAAGGAACCAGCACCAGTCAATCACACAGATGTCATCCCTGATACTCAAAGTTGACACCATAAATCCATGAGTGACCAGAAACCCTGATCTACTTGCTGCAGAATAGATTGTTTGTATGTCTGGTAAATATTAGTAAAAGTTAGTGAAATTGAATGATTTTGAAGAGTTATTTCTAGTAGTTGCATGTTGCTCCTACTTCTTGATATGGAAAATTATATGAAACCTTTGAGTGTTAGGTCTGAGTGAATGGGAACCTATGCATTCTCTATTCAACTGTTACTGCAATGGACCAATAATGCTTAATGTCAAGATACCCTAGGCAGACACTCTGTCTGCACTGATGAAGATTTATTCACATCACTATGTTAAATGCTCAGAGGAGCTTGAATCGATAACTACTTTTTGATTAATTTGACACACATTAAACACATGACTGGACATTTCCTTCTGGAAATATGGTAGTTTTGTACATTAAGTAGTGCTTATACAGTCATTAACTCTGATTCTTTTGGTATGGTGGAACTCTTTGTCTAATACACTCCAAGGAACATTTAAATCAACAAATAAAATGCCACCGTATTTGAACTTTGTCAGAATTCAGTGCATTCAGCATGATGCGAATGGTTAACGCAAAAGCACACTATTGTTGAGGCTAAAACTTAATTTCGCTTTGGAACTTGTTGCTAGTTGTGGGGCAAACTCCTTTGATAAAAGATAAAAGAAACAGTTTTGTAAAATGATATATTTCTAATCTATAAAGTAAGCACATTTCCACAATCAATTAATGTTTGCTTGGAAAAGGTTGTTGTAGTGTTCTCATCAAAAGTGTAACAACTCCGACTAAACACCAAGGTAAACCACAGCAAATTGATGAGAGGGAGACGTGTAGCAAGATTGAACATTTACTGTCGACTTCCACGTATCATAAGCTGGGTGAAAACTGTAAACAGAACAAACAATACAAACTTAGTTATGTGTCCGAAGAAACTTACAGTACATACATAAACTCTGCAGTTATATGCAATCCACTATGAATGGTTAAACAAGAATATCCGCCGCCATAACTAAACATTAACATCTTCGTAAAATAATATCTGATACATCTTACACAACATGTATGTTATCAGAAAATAACACTTACAGCATTGCTTCGCCTTAATTTCTCGCGGATGGCACAGGATTAAATGCTGAAGACACAACACATTCAGCCATGCTTACTGCAGCTCACGGAGAAAACCGGAAATTACCAAACAGGAAGTCCGTGGCAGACAACACAGTAATTCTTCAAAATAAAAGCCTTCGCACTTATTGCAATTACAAATAACTTACAATGGCATTAACACAATATCTATAAACTATTAAAGAAAAATGCTGTCAAAGCAGCACAGTTGTATATCAAGTTTTTTTTGTGTATGCTAACCATTTGTACATGAAGCCTCAGGTCTGGTCCAGCTGAACCGCCTGATTTGGGTTTTAGATCATATCACTTTAACATAGTAAAATTGAATAAAGAAAAACTGTATTACTAAGAATCTAGAAAGAACCTATTGCTCATGACAGCCAAATAGCTAAGAGCATATCATGCATATCAATAAAGGATGTATCTGATAAAAGAAACAAGCAACGTTTCCCCTAGTATCTTTGAACTGTACTTATTTACACCATTTAAGCTATAAACTGGAAAACTTTGTGTGAAAAAAACAGTACTCATGTCAATTTTAAGATAAAATTTTAGAAGTGCTGAGAACCTACACATTCATACAGAGACAGTGACACATGCTGTTTATGTTCTGAAGTCCGTTAAGGAGATTCCCCACTGGTTCAAGTATGCTAAGCCAGCAGTGACACAGCTTAGTAATAATAATGTTCTGTGTTCTTCAGGTGAACTGGACTTTGGTTAATGAAGTGTTTTATTATTATTATTATTATTATTATTATTATTATTAATATTTGCCTTTGTATACACTTCCAATGGTTTCCAGTATGGAAGGTGTTTGCACTGCATTTTTGACTCATTAAGAATTTATAGTTTCATTATTTTATTCATGGTGACTTTGACTCATCATACAAAGCAGGTGTTTTCATTTTCTCCGAAAACAAACGTGTCTTTACACAGAAACACAAAGCACTTTATTTTTATAGGATTTTTTTTTTTTTTTTTTTTGTAAAACTGATGACATTTCTGGCTTCAAACTCAATACATGTATGTGGCCCATTAGGATTATCCTTCCTTGACGACGCTATAAGCGATGAGCAGCCATGCAAAAAACCCATTTAGGTGTCAAAACATAGAGATACTAACCGACTCGAAAGAGGCAACATAAATCTAACGGGACAATTACTTTGGCAACACTAGTCATCAGTCTCCTAATCTTAATGTCTCAGGAGGGAGTTAGCGAGATGAGTCGTTTCTATAATGGATGGTTGAAATACTTTGCACCACACTTTTTAAGTATGCTCAACAGCAGTCACATTTCAAAACTACACTAAAAATAAACAATTCCATAAGTAGCAGTGAACTACAGCCTTAAAACCACATAAAAATGCTTTAGATGGCATCTTTGATGCATGTCACAGCACCAATTTTTCATCAGATGAACACTGGCCAAGCAGTCAACATTGTATTTGTTCAGATGAACAGAATGGAGCAATAAATAATAACATTATCAACACTTGATGTCACTCGTAGTTTCTTTTTCTCACCTGATTTGAACAGATTTTTCACCAAAATTAACATTAAAAAGTACCAAAAAATGGTAGATTATTTAGAATATTTGGGTATTTTGTGCAGTGGTAGTGAATCGTGTAAGCTGCCACACAGATACATTTCTTATTCATAAAATTATACAGTTCCTTCAATCTTTCTGTTGGTGCTGTAAGTCTTTGGGAGATGATTAGATTGGCCCTTTGTGTTCCCAACTAGTTTCTCTCCCAAAGCTTAAATAAGGTGAAAAATGTTTTACAGAAATATATCATAATTCATTCTTTCTGCTGCTTTTTTATATTTTCCTGATTTATGGCGCACCATGTGGAGATATTACACTTTTACAACTATATTTTGGCAAAAATAAACTAAGCCCAAGTTTCAGCTATTTGTATAAATAGCTGAAAACTTTTTTTCAGCTATTTATTAAACTTTTATACAAATAAAAGCATAAAAAAGGAAGGGCTTTTGAATTATGCCAATTATAAAACATTGGCATTTTGGAATAACTACTTCATACACATTGAACATCCAAAAATGATATTTTATGGTGTTCATTTCAGTTTATGATCAAATTCGTCAGATTGAGTTTCCGTCTGATAGACTGTTTGTTTGTTCATGTTTGTTCCAAGACTTCCCTCTAAATTGCCTTTGCTGGCAATTTAATCCTTGTGGCATTGTGGAATTTCTCTCAGCACAGAAAATCAATACCATGGATGGCGCTTTGCATTATAATGTTGGTCTTCCTCTACGTTATTACCAGGATCTGTCCGGTGTTGTTAAACAGACGAGCATTTATTGACTATGCTTTGTCTTTTCATCTCGTGAAATACAACTTTTGAATTTTATTAACTGTGGTCCATATAATTTTATAAATATGAAGTGTTTATTATAAGTTATAGACTTTCATGGTCTTATTTTGATGGCCATAGCAACTTATGACTTTAGCTAGGGAGGGAAAAAGAGGAGCAGCATATTTCTTAAAGAGAAAATGCTAAATTGCTTTTTTTTTTGCATTTAGACAATAAAGTCAGACTGGGGTTTGTTTCATTTTATCGGTTCATTTTGTACAACGCATTGCATCAAGTAAAACACACACACATCTTCAGCCTGGACATTCTGTCCCTATGCAGTTCCTCTCGATTATCATCTCCCTCCAGCGCCCCTTCTGGGATTTCTCCCATTGAGGTTGATTTCTGCAGTTGAATTTCAACCGGGCCAATCAGCGCACAAAACGATGACTTTTGAACGATTATTTTTGATTTTCTGTGCTGCTTTAGAACTGTTGTCTGCCAATGGTCGTAGTTTGGCAGATGTTCAAAATCGCTTCCAAATATTGAGCAATTAAAATTGGAGCAAGAGAAATGTTTAAGACATTTAATTGCAACTCAAGCTTAGAGCTCTCATGAACAGCTCAGTAATTCTCATTTCACACTGTGGGAAGGTTGTCTACAGCGCACGCAATTTCCGGTAAACATAGCTTTGCTTCCTCCATGCTCCAGTTGGCACATTACATCCATCACGACCAGACGTTAGCAATTGGGTAAAATCACATCCAATCATTTAAATCTTCAACATAGTCTACACCTCCAGATCTTCTTACTATGTCTATCTCTTTCATTATGTATATGCAGGTCTCTTAGTAAATGATTGTCTCCATTCCTCTTCCTGTCTTTGTTTCTGTTTTTGGTGCATTCTCCCATGAATCACCTAATGTTAGTATCAGCAGGCCATATATCCCTCAGTGCATGTGTGTGCATAAACACATTGCTTTTCCTGCGTATCTAGTATCTAGTTTATCCTTTCTTCCAGATACAGCTCAGAAAAGTATGATGTTGTGAGAAAGTTCAAACCTTTTTGCCACTTGCATCTTGCATAGATTCATTCCACGTAGAGTGGAATATTTCTGTGGTTCTGCTAAGGTGTAATGGAAGCCCAGGTTGCTTTAATAGCAGCCTTTATGTATGTCGTCTGCACGATTGGGTCTGGTGTCTTTCATCTTCCTTTTGACAATACTCTATTCATCTTTTATAATTCTCTCATTTTCTGAGGCACTGAATTTTTAGTTTTCATTTTCTGTAAGCCCTAATCATCAAAACTGCATCAAATAAAGGCTTGAAATAGTTCGCTTTATATGTATGTAATAAATCTATGCAATACCAGAGTTTCACTTTTCTGAAATGAGTGACAAAAAATATTAAAGTTGTCCAAGTTTGTTTTAGACGTACCTGTACATTTAAAGCGTATCTGTTTATTATTTCTGGAAGTCTCGTTTGTAACATTAATTTTTTTGTGTGTAGAGAGTGTAGAGATCTTCAAGTTAATAAATTCATCGGAGCAAACTGTGTGACAGTTTTAATGAATTGCTGGGCCACTGTCCCTTTAAGGCTGCTTTAACACAGGAAATAAACATAGAAATTCTCTGGCCTTTGACACTGAAAGCTGAGCTGCCGTCTGTTGTTTGGACATAATAAAAACAAAGTGCAGCATGAGCCCCACAGCTATCACATGCCATGGATATTGCACATGTATACCAATGGTACAGTGTTTAAATATGTTCATAATTTTGCAATTACGGTAATATTCTCTCTGTTTCTCTTGGACTGTGTAAACCCTTGAAAAGGGAATATGTCTTTACACTCTGCTGCTTCTGCCAGCTAGCAAATAGAAAAAACTGTAAATACTAAAGTTCAGCCTATTTATCTGTCCGGCGGTCTATGTATATTAAAAAAACAAAACAACAACTCAGTGCAGCCCCACCAGGGGAAAAACCTCGCAGGGTCTAATTGACCCAAACTCTTAAGACTGTGGGAGGGTTAAAGGTCGTGTGATTCTGACTTAAACTGTTTACAAGATTTGGAACAATACCAAAAAAATTACTGAAGGAATTTTTTCGCACTTATTTTACAGCAGATGGAAAAAATTAAAGGCATACAGTAAATGAAACGCATCGTGTATGTTTGTAATTAGGATAATTAAAAGATATTTTTGAACAGTGTGGGATCTGTTTTTACTCCTTAAGATCGTTTTTATGCATTTCTTTCAGGTACAATATTGAACTTTAGTGTTTTAATTGTTGTGTGCAAAACAAAAAGAAGTAATGTTACATTTAGAGACAAATGGGGGAAAAAAGGCAGAGAAGGCTTTTGTATCTGTAGCGTTTCAGCACCTGCTAGCAGATTTATGGATATGTGCCGGCTCTGCCTATTCCTAATGTTAATGCACAATTGTCATGCTTATCCTTTTTTCCCCTCAATTGGTCCATTAAAATGTTCCATAAACCATTTTCCTTTGAAGGAAAAAAATTACTGCTTCGGTGTGGTAACCATGATGCCTCTTCTCTGTATGGCCCTATTGATCCACTGGGTCTGTGACTGTAAAACAAAATTCAAGTGATGGCTGATTTATTTATGGCAGTTAAACAATCGAGAGTACAGTTGAGCATTTGAAAAATGTATGAGCATTTATGAAGCCGCATAATTTTATTGTTCTCTTTTCTTTCCCTCGTTTTCTCTGTGTTGTTCTCCCAGGACGGAACCTTCGCCAAGGGGGAAGTCGTCTCAAGTCCAGCAAAAACAATCGGGCAGTCCTCCTTTGTCGACTTTGGTAAGAATTAAAAATAGCTTTTTTCCTTTCCTTGGGTCGAATAGTCTTGTTGGTTTAAAGCAGAGCCCTAACTATGATAATCTTGTGCTTTCTAATGCTTTTTTATTTAAACAAATCTTTCTGTATTCATAGGAAAATCTACTTTTCAATTATTAGTGTAGCAGGTGTAGCTATACGTATAGCAGGTATAGACACCAGGTAGGAAAAATTAACAACGTCGAAATTGGCAGGTTTGAAAACATAAAAAAGGGCTAGTTGTTTTTCTAATGTATTAAAAGCCAAAGTTAGCATGTGATCTGGTGCGTCTTTGTTTACTTTCCTCCCTCCATGTCTATCCGACAGTATATCTATGAGCATTGTTGTGTGAGTACCAGAAATAACAAGTGGGACATTATGATATTAATTTTTAAAGGACCCATTTATGAAACACTATACTAAGCTACTAATGTTATATTAAGTGAGTGTAACTGTTTTTGCAATAATGTTTTTTTTGTCTTTATGATGTGGCTAATGGGGGATCCAAATAAACAAACAAATGCTCCGCTTTATATAAACAAAAAATTTATTTAGAATTTGCTTTGGGTTTATTTATTAATAGGAACAGACACCGAGAAGGAGGGGGAAATTAAAAGAAAGAAAGAAAAGAGGTAGGGAAGAAAGTTAACAGGGAGAGTGAGAGAGAAATAGAAGTGAGAACAAGAGGGAGACGGAGAATACAAGACAACGGTAGGAATCTGCATCTACATCTGCAGAGAGAGAGAATAAAGCAGATCAAAACAGAGAACCGAGAAGCGGCAGCAGCAAATAACAGATGTGTATGAAAGAACAACAATGTCACTGAAAAGCACATGGTGCTTGTTAATATAAGGTGTGTCTAGTGGCAGCCGCAGCCCAAGGTGGTGTGTGTCTGTGAACACCTGAGTCCATACCTGATTCGGCTACAAAGCAAAGCTTCACAGTAAAAAACAACAAAAAACTATTTTAGTTGAAACAAATGCAAAAAATGCCTTCATTTTGTTTGTGAAAACATAAAAATGTCATTGGACGACTAGTTCTGGCATTAAATAATTTAGTATGACATCGTTTCAATTTAATTAACAACACATGCTGCGTCATGGCACTTCACAAAGAAAACATGAATGCAGCTTGATTGTGTATCATCTAATGCTTTGATTGAAATAAGGTTTTTACATCTCTATAAAACATTAAAACAGCTGCATTGTTGAGGTTTGAGGAATGGATAGCAGTAGTTATATGGAACAATACAGAATAAGTAAATATGCATCCCTGGCCAGGTTGCCTTGGGGTCACAAATGTGTTTGTGACTTCTGCGTGACAGATTCATTTTTTTCTCTCTTCTTCTAGGCTTTTTAAGCTTCTGCATTTGAAGCCGCCTAGCTTCAAAGGATTCTAAATAAGACCTTATGGTCTCCCTAGCTTTGACGGTTTCACTGCAGCCCTCTCATCACGCGCACAAAAACCACACACTCTCACCCTTTACCCACGAGGCTTATCTCTCACACACAGTCACAGGCACGGAGTCCCACACAAGACAAGCCCACAATCCCATATGGAGCCAGATTTTTGTGGGGATCTTATCCTTTTAAACAATCCTGGCCAGCAAGATTCATTGTTAGGCTCAGCTTTACGTTTCTCCTCCGCAAATCTCCACTTTTTCACAAATCTCCAGGCTGCCTAAAGAGGCCCTTGGTCGTCCATCAGAGCGACCACACTGAGGACAGAAGAGGAGAACAACGCCGGCTACTTAAGCTTGTCTCTAATGTGAAAAACAATAAAGTTAGGGAGACCATAACAATATTAGGCAGGTGGTCGTAATGTTCTGCCTTTTTAGTTTTAAACCTTCTTTCTGTTCAGATCTGTTTCAGCTGGTTGGATTTTTTTTAAGATTTTGCCAAATGAAAATTTTTCCCTCTTTTTTGAGGGAGAGGGGTGCAGCGTTAAAATCGGTATAATCATTTTTGCTTTTGTTTTCCCCACAGTAACAAAAACGACTTCCCCAAAGTCAGCATGCATCCAGCTGATTCTGCAGCACTGCTTCTGTCTGAGACAGTGTCAGACCTTGTTCGCATTAATTCAGTAGTAACAGCAGGGGGCACCTAAATATCCGCGGGCCAAATATCCCAGCATATCGACTGGTGTACGGCCTGGCTTTTGTTTTTTTTGTTGTTTCTTTTGGATTATAAATCTGCTGCTTCATGCTGACTGAGCATTTCTAGTTATGTCTGGAAGAAAACAGCAAAGTCAGCAGGAGAAAGAACCTTTTTTATTTTTTTTTAGTTTGGAACTGTGGCAATACTGTGCAATACAGCTGAATAAATAGGTAATTGTCTGTGCTACTCATTATGACAATTAGTTGCTAAATATGTGTAAGCCCTCTTAAATATTCTAATAAACTTAATTAGTTTATTGATATTTCACTCCTCTATCTGTCTGCGCTGTTTGTTTAAAGAGCTGTCAATGGTTGAGCGCTGTTTATTCAATATTAATTTAGTTCTTTGTGCTGCACATGCACATAAACACGCAGCCAAACACACAGTAACAGTTTTACGCCGATAAACACATCTCTGCTGCCAAGATTAATCTTTTAATCTCACTGCAGCTCGGGGTGCCCATCAAATATTTAGTGAACAAACTTGCCCTTCCCAAATTGCTGATGATCTATGAGCCTGAGGGGAAATGACCTGTATGCTGTGTCTGAATATGTACATGTTCATATTCTCTCTGGAATATTATCAGTATTTTTGTTGTTTTTATTGGATACCCCCCCTAACCTCCCTATTATGTTTAGTTTCACTAAAGTTTTTCTTTTTTTTCCCCTATTTTCTTTTGTCTTTCATTCAATGTTTTCTTCTTCAGATGCTTTTGTCAACAGCTTAGGGTCAGATTTTACTACATTGTTTTGCTTTCTTCTTTTAATCCTTATTCTGCGTGTGATCTAAACATAAAACAAATCATTTTTAAATTTAATTTGGAAAATGAATTTCCTGCAGTCACTTTTTACAATTATTTTGAGTGATATCTAACACCAGCGAATCTGATCTGTGCAAACAACTGAATGAGTGATTGTGGATTAATTTAGATAACTTCAGATACACTGCAGCAAATAATTAAAAATACATTTAACTCGCAGAGATTTACAGCTACATTATTTTGTCAAACATATTTTGTGATGGCAAAGCGAGACAACATCAATAACAATGTCAGATCTGGTGTTTTCTAACAGAGATGCACCAATTAGAACTTTTATGTTGATTTCAAATCTCCATTTGTAAAAGAAAAAAAAAGTTATGACCATCCAATGCAATTACTTTCTGATGTCTTTAGTCGATTTAAATGAATTTAGAATTTTATTGTTTGTTTTCAGAGCTATCAGTTTTCATTTCAACGCTTTTAATTTTAAATTAGAGCCTGGCTGCTCCCGGGCCTAATTTATTAGGTTTTCTCGCCTCTGAGGACTTAAGGAAACCTTAAAGCCTCGTTATTTTTACCTTGGATTTTGATTTAAGTCAAGCATGCCTAACACAACAATATTCATTTTCTTTTGCTATCTTTTGATAAAGTGTATTTTACTTTCTTTTTAATCACTTGACCATAGTCCTGGAATTCTTTTGCTAAAATAGTCAGTAGTCAACCGTCACTATCAGCTTTTGTGCCTTTTTCACATTTTAAATGTGAAATATGTAAAAAGCATTCACCATTTTCACATCTTTCATAGTTACAAAGCTCAAAAGGCAAAAATGACTCTGTTGTGTTTTATTTGGCCTTTTATTAATCTACTTGAAGTTTTGCTCTCTCTCGCTCTCATGCAGCTTGATTAAACCACTTGATATGATGAAAACAATTGATCACATTTTAATGTTTCCATATCTCCTCTGACTTCATTTTAGAACTTGCTACTGAAAATAGCAAAGTCTGAATCTTCTTCACTAACATTTTCCACATCAAAGCATATCTGTTGAGCAGAAAAAGTTTGGACCTTTAAATTTCCAAGCAGCTCGTCACACATCAGGGCCAATCAAGAAAAAAGAAAAAAAAAAAATGTTGATTCCAGTCACCACCAGATGTCTGGGTGCATCTCTAGTTTCTTATGTTATAAATCAGGCTGATTGGAAGACAGTGTGCTCACCTCAATGAAAAATTCTTTGTTTTATCCCGATTGTTTAGCATTATTTGATATACAATGTAGATTGGATCCTACAACCCCTGGCAAAAAGTATGGAATCACCAGTCTTGGATGAGCACTCATTCAGACATTTCATGCTGTAAAACAAACTCAGATCAAAAACATGATACAATATTAAGGTCGTTCCAAAGTGCAACTTGTTGGCCTTCAGGAACACTCAAAGAAATGAAGAGAAAACATTGTGGAAGTCAGTGAATGATACTTTAATTGACCAAACACAGGGAAATAAATATGGAATCACTCAATTCTGAGGAAAAAAGTATGGAATCATGAAAAACGCATAAACAAAAGACCATTCAAAATACATCACTAGTATTTAGTTGCACCACCTTTGGCTTTTATAACAGCTTTCAGTCTGTGAGGCATGGACTTGATGAGTGACAAACAGTATTCTGCATCAATTTGGTGCCAACTCTCTTTGATAGCAGTTGCCAGATCAGCTTTGCTGGTTGGACCCTTCTTGTGGACCATTTTTTTCAATCTCCACCACAGGTTTTCAATTGGGTTGAGATCTGGACTATTTGCAGGCCATGACATCGACTGAATGTGTCTTTCTTCAAGGAATGCCTTCACTGTTTTTGCCCGATGGCACGATGCATTGTCATCTTGGAAAATTATTTCATCATCACCAAACATCTGTTCAATTGAAGGGATGAGAAAACTGTCCAAAATGTCAATGTAAACTTGTGCATTGATAGAAGAATTAACCACAGTCATCTCCCCAGTGCCTTTGCCTGACATGCAGCCCCATATCATCAAGGACTGTGGAAATTTGGTTGTTTTCTTCAGGCAGGCCTCTTCATAAATCTCACTGGAACGGCACCAAACAAAAGTTCCAGCATCATCACCTTGTCCAATGCAGATTCTTGACTCATCACTGAAGACAACTTTCATCCAGTCATCCACAGTCCATGATTGCCTCTCCTTAGCCCATTGGAGTCTCGTTCTTTTATGTTTAGGTGTCAATGCTGGTTTTCGTTTAGCTTTCCTGTATTGAAATCCCATCTCCTTTAGGCGATTTCTTACGGTTCGGTCACATACATTGACTCCAACTTCCTCCCATTTATGCTTCATCTGTTTAGTTGTACTTTTTCGGTTTTCAAGACAAATGGCCTTAAGTTGTTTGTCTTGACGCTTTGATGTCTTTCTTGGTCTACCAGTACGCTTGGCTTTAACAACCATTCCATGCTGTTTGTATTTGGTCCATATCTTGGATACAGCTGACTGTGAACAGCCCACATCTTTAGCAACCATGCGTGAAGGGTTACCTTCCTCAAGAAGTTTCACAATCCTCTCTTTTGTTTCAAGGGACATTTCTCTTGTTGGAGCCATGGTTCTCACCACTCCACTTCGTCCAGCAGCCCTCCAAGGTGTCATGACTGCAGGTGTTTTGAACTGCACACTAACGGGCACATCTAATCTGGGGCAGGTGTCCATTTAGGGAAAGGAAATAGACTGGGTGTGTCCTTTTTTTCTACCTCCAATTTGAGTGATTCCACACTTTTTTCCTCAGAATTGAGTGATTCCATATTTATTTCCCTGTGCTTGGTCAATAAAAGTATCATTCACTGACTCCCACAATAGTTTCTCTTCATTTCTTTGAGTGTTCCTGAAAGCCAACAAGTTGCACTTTGGAACGACCTTAATATTGTATCACGTTTTCGATCTGAGTTTGTTTTACAGCATGAAATGTCTGAATGAGTGCTCATCCAAGACTGGTGATTCCATACTTTTTGCCAGGGGTTGTATAAGAACCAAGTGTGGTCACAAAGGCAAGTGAGTCCTCCATCTTGTTTTGTAAGGCGTTGTGTCCCCTGTCTCTTCCTATGTATTCTATTATTTACGTGGCCACTAACAAACAGAATGAATGTGTTTCCCTCCTGCTCTAACTTTGTCAACGTTACTGGCAAACACTGAATTCTATTAGAATGCATTTCTCTTTTACTGCAGCGTGGACGATTGTTATCTCCGTCTTTATCTTTAAAAAATTGACCATAAATGATAAGAGATGTAATGGACAAAAACAGAAGAGACAGAATAAGGAATATCTTATTAGGCAGAAAGTACAGACGAGAGCAAATCGAAGCACCACTGTGTAGGCAGCACGGATAGAAAATAGAAAGTAGAGGCGATGTGAGGCAGAGTAGAGAGCAGCGCTGGATCCCTGTGTGATCTGGAGTGGGAATTATTTCCATCACACATCACATTGTCAATTCTCACTCTCTGCTTTTACCTGCTCTTTTCTCCCCCTGTTCAGCGCTACATTTTTCTCAACACATAAAGGACTGTATGCGCCAGCCTGCCTGTACTTCTGTAGAAACTGCAGTACAGGTGGAAAACTTCTGTTTTCCACCTGTACTGCAGTTTTGGCTTCGTCTAAAAACTGCTGAAAAGCTTAAGTTCTGCGCTGCAGCAGAGGTACAGATGTTACAATGTTTAAGTCTGAGTAGTACATTTGACCTTCTCAGAAGATTGGGCAATTATTCATCAATATAATTTTTCATCGGACAATGCATTTTAATTTTTTTTTAATTTTTACATCAGATTGTAAAGTGATATTTGTTGTGATTAAAAGAAAGGTATGTTCTTTCACTGTCCTCTGTAGCTTTAAAGCCTTGAGTAGAGTAGAGAAAGTTGAGAGTAGAGAAGCATTTTTACGCACAAAACATAAAAGAAATATTGGTTTTCTTAGTTTATTATCTCTGTTTAAACACCGTCTGTCCATCCGTCCATCTGTCCATCCATCCATGTTTACTCATCAGCCATCCGTCTGTCCATCCGTTGTTTTTCATCATCCAACAATTCAGTTAACATCAGTCCCTCATGTACAGATTCATCTACTCATCTATCCATTTTCTCATCTGTCTATCCTGTCCATCTTTCCATCCATCCCTTTCAGTTCTGGGGGTTTCAGGGCTACAGTATTGGTATATAACACTGTGGTAGGGGTTCATCCTACTGGCTGCCGGTTTTGAACCCCGCTCCATCTGGAGAAAGTGATCGTTCTCATCCAGTTAAACTGTTTCTAATACGTATTCAGTGGATTGTCAGTGTCCTCTAATTTCACAAAGAAAAACAATACATTTTATTTGATCTCCAAACATTTTCACAAAACACATTAAGCTAACAATGTGATTTTAGTCGAGTATGAGACTATCGTACTGAAATTGAACTTTTAATCATAACCTACCTTTCACAAATTAGATTTTTTTCTCTATTCGTGCAGAAAGCATTGATTCATTTTAAGCCATGCGTTTACCTTTAGAACGGTCATGGAAAGCAATAGGAAACCCATCCACTGTCTCGTGTTTATGAGCGAACGGTTCTGCTATTAGCCCGATTCCCATAATAAATGCACAGCATATGCCAGACAAAACACAACCATCTGCCTGATCACTCAAGTAATTGCTTTTTTCAAAGTGACAGCGGCTGATGCATAATTCATCATTAGGTAAAACACAGTGAAGTTTCACAACCGGATGTGTCACCAGGCATCAGTGCAGGTGGAATACAGAGACCAGCAAAGGGGCAAGTTTTTATGTTTTTAGAAACGGCAAAATCCCAGCATGTTTAAAAGTGTTTTTTCAAAATGGGAAAGGCTGTCATCATGCCCTCTGTGTGTGTGGGTGATGAAGTGTGTGCTTCCAGGCAGGTAAGTCAGCATGTGCGCAGCCTAGTTGCCTCTACTCTGCCCTCAGGCGTTCTTTTTCCACTCATCTTATTATATCGTGTAACATTCACCTCCCTCCCTCTGTTCTGTCAGCCTCATTCTCCCCTCAACCACTTTGCACTTTTTTTTTCTATTCCTGCATTTTTTTATATATAATTTTACTGGCTGTCCTGTCCTGTCTTGTTAACCAGCCTACGCTGCTTTTCTACGCTCTTCTTCTTCTTTTTTCTCTTTTGGCTCCATCACTTTCCTTCACTCCCAGAGAAAGGCCTGTACCTTTTTCAAACAGATGTAGTGCAGTGCTGCTTGTCTTGTTGAGATCAAAGTGGCTTTTACTTTGTGCCACGTGTGTGTATTTGTGCCAACGACATCCCTCTCTAGACTTCCTAATGAAGGAAAGCGGTCCCAGGAGGAATAATAAAAACCTAATCAAGCTCCATTTTGTCAAAGAGTTTACATTAGCCCTAATGCAAAAGTTTTTGTGGTTTGCAATTGCTGAATTTAGATCATCATTTGCACATTTTAACATGCAGTTTGTAGCAAATATCAAAGTTCCTCCATGAGCAAAGTGTCCCTTACTGAAAGAAAAGTCTTCTTTCCTAATGGCATTCACTACAGTTAAGTGGTGACCTTAAATATGAATTACCAACTGGACCATCTTCCCAATTTGCACTTTTAAAATGAATAAATGTGTTTTTCATTGAGCCTCAGTTCAGAGCTACAGTATTGGCATATACCAATACTGGTATACTGTGTTAACGAGACACTTTTCATGATCTTAACGATTCAGTTTTGGTTTTGTGTTAAAGATTGTTTGTTTTGTAGTTGTACTTTAATTATTTTATATCTTTGTTTGTCTCTCGGTTTCCTTTTTGTTTGTACTATTGCGTTGTTGTTAAAGGGATTCTTTAGTCTTCTTCACCGATCACTGTTACCATTGTTGGGTTTATTTTGCCTATTCATTCTTCTCAATCCATGCCCCATTTTCCTCACTGGGTGTATTATTTTGATATTTATATCAAATGATGCTTAGTATTGTTTCAGTTCCCCTATTATGATCTGTAGAGGGAGATGAAGATGAGAAAGATGTGAGACAAAACCGGTCAGTGACTATAGGAGGGGTTTGATTACTATCCCAACTTTTCAAGTAAGATTTGAATAGATCATTTTATGAACATACCAGTTTCAACAGTCAACCTCTTGGTTGAATGAAATGATCAATTCATCTCATGATAAAATAAAATGAGTCCTGTAATTTCCATTCTGATGAAAAATATTGTTTGAAGGACAATTTTGTTTACAGGGTTAGTCCATTTTCATTCATTGTTTCGGTTGTATGTGTTTTTTATTTCCGTTTTATTGATTGTTTTTGGTTGTTGTGTTTTATTTTGTAATTTTAAAATGTATTCCAATGCCAGTTTGGAGAGTTTTGTACAAAATTCTAGTTTATTAGTCTTTGAGAGGATAAAGTTGCAATTTTATGCCATTATCAATATATAACTTGAAAATGGTCTCAAAACAACAATACTATTGATTATTGCAATACTTTCTGGGACAATTTATTGTCCGACAAAGTTTGTTACTGTGACCCAATGCAGGGTCCTGTCCTTTGCGTATCTTACAGCAAGCATCTGTTAGGTGGGATGTCTCAAAGTATGCTTGTGTGAACACGTGTGATAATTGGCAGACGTCGGGATATTTTGCAGCGTGTAATATGCCACCAGGTCACACGGCCTAATCGTGCGGTCTGCAGTCTCTCATCTTTTTATCCACTTTGCCTTCTTGATGCCGTTTTTTTCTCCAGTCCAGCGCCATTCTGCAGCTTCAGTGCACAGCTCCCTCAACCCGTCTCCAACATGCCACACATCAACTGAAGGGGTACAAGGGGATAATGCGAGAGGGGAAGACAGACTCAAAGATGAGAGAAGTTGAAAGAAAGATAGAAGGAAAGGTAAAAAGGCGAGCATTAGGAAAAAAGGCGACTGGACTGAGGAGGCGAAGGTGGTCGAGTAAAGAGGACTATTACAGAGTCAGATGAATAGACGAGATGGAAGATGCAGGAAAGGGCAAGTAGGATGGGGGAGTGTGTGTGCTGAAGAACTGAATAATCAAAGAAATAACCTCAGCAGGACTGACTCTCTCCTAAACCTTTTGCTTTTCTCCACCTTGGTGTTTCGGCGCGGAAACTTTCCAGTAGAGCACACCTCGATGCACACATGCTCTTATTTGAATTTATTTGCCTTGTTTCAACATTAATGCAACTAATTAGAAAGCATTGCTCACGTCTGAATAATTTTCTGCTGGTGGGGGGATGTGGGAGTGTGTTTTGTCCCACCATATGTTACAGTACATGTGCCGGTAGATATTAGCAGCAATCCTGCAGCCCGTTCGGATGTGTCCTTCCATCCATGTTGGTTTTTCTTTTTAATCTGATGCTTACCCTAAACTTAGAATGCTATAGAGTCCAAACTAGACATTTTTCATGTTTTATACCATGAAAAGGAGTCTTTTAAATTCACAGAATCTTGACTTATTAGCTTTTTCAGCATCTAATTATCTATCTCTTTTTCTCCCACTCTGCCTCTCGCTCAGTTGCCCCTGACAGCCACTTTGAGTTTCTCCTCCTCCCCATCTTTGCGCTGTCATTCATCATCAGAGTCATTCGGTTCTCCTCTTCCACAGGGCACAACATCTGCTAGGGAGTCTGGCTCTTACCATGTTGAAGCAAATTTGGATTAACAGAGCAGTGGCAACCTGGGCTAAAATCGACTTTTTAAAAAAAAATTTTAAATAATAACTTTATGAGCACAGGATGAAACTTGTCAGTTAGTGGAAATGCACAAGAACAGCCTCCTGGAATGTAAACCATAAACTATGATGCTTATCAAATTAGTGAAAATCTTCCATCCATCCACCCACTCGCCCATCCACCCATCCATCCATCCGGTTTGGCTTTTAGATGCATAACGGAAACCTCCCATGTTGCTAAGTAATGCCAAGCACAGCCGCTGAGTTCCTTAGTGGGTTCACACTTTACTTCACTGACTTTGAAACGCAAAACAAAAAACAATCTGCAACTGTTCCATTATCAGTTTTCTTCTGGAGAGCTCCTGCAAACATCCATTTGGAGCTTATTGAACTGCAGTTTTAACAGCACACCCAAGGCAAAGTATGACTCCGTGGGTCCTGCTTAATTTTTACTCTTCATCCATGAATCAATGCCCCTAAGCTAAGCTTCCCCTCTAAGCTACTCGAATTTTACACGTTTGTCAGGACCTTTGTGAGAAACTGTTCTGTGTGACGAGACGACACACAGACGCCGGCTTACTATTGTATACCGCCAAAGAAATCTAATAGTTTCCTTAGTGGACCAATACCAAATATTAAAGAATTTGTTGCCAATTAAGAAAGGATGCAAGACATCCTGTTCTGTCAAAAGAATGCAGAGCAAAGCTTGTCTTGGTTAAAAAAAATTTGTACTGTTGAGATTTCTCTGGCGAGAACGATGTTTATTTTAAAAGACAAATTTAAAAGAGAAGTTTTCTCCAGCTTTGTTTTTATAAAGATAATAAAAAGCTGTACAGTATATGTGACTAGCATGCTGTGCGTTACAAAAGCCTGGCCAGTTTTCCTCGACATGATGATACTTCACAGCAGCTTTATTTGTATGACAAGCATTTTATCTATTTAAAAGGCTATCAAGACAGATTATTACAATGTTGGAGGATTTTATAGACCATGACAATCACCATGTGTTGAAAAGAATGATGTGCTAATTATTATTATTATTTTCTTTTTCCTATCACCACTGAGTTATTCACCATGCTACCTTCAGTTCTTAATGGCCTTTGGTTATGACGGGTTGAGTTGCCTCAAAGGCAACTTACTCTTGGGCTTACTTCAACCATATAAGTAAGCCATTTCATAAAGTCTAGAAGGCTACAAAGCTGCGACAGACTGGCGACCTGTCCAGGGTGACCCGCCTCTCGCCCGAAACATTAGCTGGAGATAGACTCCAGCACCCCTCCCGACTCCACTAGGGACAAGGGTGTTGGAAAATTGATGGATGGATGGATGGATGGATAGAAAGATTTCAAAACACAGTATTTTGCAGTCGGCTGTTGTAGTCAACAACTACCCATCCTGACCTGTCTCCTTGGCTGAAAGATGTCAATGAAGAAAGGTGGCATGCTATAATACATTCTGTATTCCTTTGCGTCATTGGAGATTTAAAGTTTACTGATCTTTGAGACAATAACATCGCATACTTGCATATGTCATGGCAACTGTAATGCCATTCAGTTGGCATTACAGTTGCATTCAGTAATGCCAACTGAATGCATTACAGTCGGCATTCAAATACATCAAAAACGCGACTCAAATCTCATAGCAACAGTAATATAAACTAATCACATGTTACTGTGCTTACCTGTGATTAATCACGTGTTACTGCCGACGCCTTGTCTGTGCAGATGAAAATTTGTGGAACTTTCTCATGATGAACAATTGAAGCGGGTGCAACAGCTGGTGGCCCGACCTTCTTTCTGAAGAATTTAACTATCGTTTTACCACTTGGATTCTGAAGGGCTGAAACATTTCATGCAAACACACACCTCTTTCAAAACACTGTAGCACATCAAAAACAGCACACATATTTCCTAAGCAATTATTATTATTCTATTTTTTTACAAAGGCATTACATTTCTTCATGTTTAGACCCGTGCAAGACGTAGTTATGCCAAAATACGTGGTATGTTAATTAGCGTGACGAAGACTTAAAGCACAGTGGATGCAAGGACTGATTCATGGTCACAAATATTGCATTAAATCTTTGTTAATAGTCAACTGGCATGATCAAATTTAAAATCCATATTTCCAATTTCTTTGTCTAAAAGCTCAAGGCTGTCAATGGTGCAGAAAGTGGCCTACTCAATGTTGGTAGCAGTGGGTAGTAATTCATCATATAATGAAAAATCTTTTTAATTTCAAAAACTATTTTCCGTCTAACACTTGTACATTTGCAGACGTTTTGTTCTGCTCTGGAGTTTTCCAGGAATCTTTTTTAATATTTGTTTCTAAGTTTCAGCCTTCTCTGATATTTGGATTCATGTATGTATTCAATGTTGCCAAGGTGTCAACACCCTTTGCTCTTCAAAATATTTCCTGTTGTATATATTCCTGGTGCTTGACCTTGTGGTATTTAAAACAAACCTTTTGGATAACAAAATAACTTCATGTTACAACAGCTTTACATTTTATCAAAAACATTTTGTTAAGCATCACCAAATAGAAAATTTGTTCCTTTTACGTAAACCTGAGCTACAGCTGAACCTGGTCCAGTGAAGCCTTTTGGTTTTGAATATCCTCTGTTTTAACTGAGGGAAATTCACTTCTAACTTGTACTCCAAATAAACCCCGCGTGGTTTAATCCTGATATCAATTAATATTAATGAAATGGCAGTAATTACTTGTACTGGATGAAAAGAGTTGGGAACTCATTGTTCAAGTCTAGAGACATTATTGAAAGACATCAAAGAGACAAGTGCTGCTAGGATTTGTGTGTGCTGGTGGAAAACAAGCAGGTGTTCTTGTGATCCAGTTCACACATGGAAAATTAAAAAAAAACACAGCACCTACTCCTTTGTTGCCTGAAACGTTGCTGCTCTCAAAGTCACAGCAGAACAAATTCACGGAGTAGAGATGGAATGAGAATATTAAAATAGCACAGTTGCGGGAAAGCAAAGTCTCGCGTTTCTCTTCAGTTCAACCCTGTATTTTTATTCCCTGATCTTACTTTGCGTTTCATTCTGGCAGATGGAGATGGCTATCAGGATCACCTTCTCCCCGCTTGTTTGGATGAAGCCTGTCAGAAGAGTGTCATCTACATCGCCAAGCGGAGTTCAGAAGAGGTACACACACACGCACACACACCAACGCAACCACTTTCAGCGGTTAGCCTGCTTTGTCCTGCTCAGACCTTTGCTGTCATCTGATATACTGGTTAATGGACAATCCTGTGGGAGGCAATAATTGAATCCCAAAGTAAAAAGAAACTGCCCTCTTGTTCTCATCTGAGTTATTGAATAAAATCTACTGTGAATCTACTGTGAGATTCTTTTTGATGCTCAAGCAGTGCCCAGATTTATGGCACAAGCAATTGTGACCACCATCAGACTTCTGTGTCAATGGTTTATAACCCCAAAGCGACCCACATGCGCAGAAAGAGAACGCAGACGGCACACACGGAAGTAATAATGAATGTCACCGTCTGTGGATCGATTTTAAAGTTATTGAGGGCTGACAGTTTTGTCACAAAGGAAGTGAATAAAAACAATGTGCAACTACTAGCTAGGGTCTTTTGTAGAGAACTGACTGCAAATTCTGTAGAGGAGGGGTGAAAAGACTGGAATTGGACCATTCACTGCAGTGAAAAAGTCTGCTTTAATGTAGCCGTAGGGTGTTTTCAGACCAGCCCTGCTTAGTCCACTTTAATCAAACTCTTTAATCATTTGCCCAGAAAGTCTAGTTCATTTGGGTAGGTGTGAATGCACTTTTGGTTCACCCTGATGTGGACCAGAAATGCAAACTCTGGTTTGCCAAAAACTTTAGATCTTGGTTCATTAGAAATTAACTCTGGTGTGGTTCAAATGCATATATGAATGCAAGGGATTCTGGGAAAGCTAATCCAAAACAAACGCGAGAGTCTATTGTTATCAGGAGAAACGGCTCGAGGTCTTTTACTAAAGACAAATGAGAATTCCCACAACCGCTAAAATCTGAAGGCCCTCCATTTTGTTTACGTTTTGTGAAGAAGGAAGGTACGCTCATGTTTTCGTGTCATTTCCTTCAGCGGTTCTTGCTGATGTGCCACCGCAGGTGACTGGGGGAACAGGTTTCTCTAAAGGTTTGGTTCATTTGTCAGTGTGAAAGCAAACCCCACAAGGTGAAAATGCAATAACAAATGTCGTAGTTTTGGTCCCCAATCGAACCGACTCTACCGGACAATCAGGAGTGAAAACACCCTTAGTTCCTTCTGTTTGGTGAGTCTTTCCCAAAAAGACCTTTGGTTTGTCAACCATTCCTTATGGGTTCTGGCTGCATGATTTGGGTCATTTACCTGCTGGAAGACAAACCTCCACTCGCCTCAGTCTCAGGTCTAACAGTTAATAACAGGAAGTCTTCCAAGATTGGAAGTTTCCAATTTAGCTTCATCATCTTTCAATGGCCAGCCTGAACCAGGTTTCTTGTTCTTAGTAAAGAGCAATGATAATCCCACCTTACGTTTTTCATGACAGGTTAAAACATAAAACTACCTTTGCATTAGAAATGGATACTTTAAAATATTTCAACATGTGAACAATTTAGTTCGAATCCCAACACGACAAATATTTACCTGCAGTTTACCAATTGTTTCTCTGATACAATTGTTGTCTATTTCAAGAAGCCAGTAGCCATGTGGCTCACTGCAGGAGGTCTGGGCTGATTCAGGACATCACTTTGTTTGTGGAACAGTGTGAATGTGACAGATTTGCACACACGTTCGCTCATGTAGTTTCATCTAATTAACGTGTATGCATTTAATGTAGCGCATACAATCATGTTCACGCCAAGTTGTTCTTGCACCCAAATGAGCACACGTCCGCTCCACAACCACCTACAGAACATCTTGTGCGATTCTCTCCGTTAGCTGTACGTTTTGGCAAGGGGGCTCCCTATAATTTCTTCTGACCAGAGAACTGGCATTCGCTCATTTTTAATTCCCAGTCCTCTCCCACACATGCACACGTGTGTATGAAAGACACGTCAGACCTCATAGATGTGCGCATTCTGTAGAAATGCTTTCTTTTTTTCTGTGTTTTTTTTTTGGGGACTGTCAGCACGACCAAAAATGATTGAAAGAACAAGAGAAAGGAGGAGTGTTGAAGAGGGCGGGGAAGGGAGGACTTATCAGCGCTGATGGATGAAGTAAACACACGTTGTGTTCTTTGTTGTTGTGTGTGAGAGACCGTCATTACTGTCAAAGAAAGAGACGGCGAAGACAATAGTGGGTGGAGTGAGGGCCAAATCTATTTCTCTTTAAACTTCCACAGCTGTTTGGAACTGCTTGGACACTCCTACGGAAAATATTGTCTTGACTTGTGCATTTAAAAAAAATACAATCGTTGCTGTAGCTCTACCCCTGCAGTCTCTCCAGTCCTTCAGCTGACAGGATTACAGGAGTCTGCGGGGGGGCTTCCCACAGTCTGCTTCATTTTTGCTCTTTCTAGACACACACTGATCCCATTTATAGCCACTCAGAGCTCCTCTCTCTCTTAGACCCACACCCTCAGTAACACAATGGGATAATACCACAGACAGCAGTGTAATTGTGTGACTCAACTGTCAGACAAATTGAAGCAGGTAGACAGGGTGTATTTTTTTTTATGTCACACACTAACCAGACTATCTGAAATATTCCTACCAACAACAAGGTGACAGAAATCTCAGACCATGACACTTTTATTAGTTGTGTTAACATTGATGCTGAGCAGTATTTATCCATTCACAATCTTTCAAAGTAAGGACCAATCAGTGTTTTGTTTTTTTTTTAAACATTTTAGAACTAAACTGGAATTTATGTTTGGTGTAAAACGTTTTCAGCACACAGCTGACACAACATACTGGAGCACTGAATCTGATTAAACACAGTAGGTGTTAATCCTGTCTGGTTTGGATTGTTAGTGGAGTGTAAGCACTAAGAACAAGATTCTCGCACTCTGCACACCTGCCAGCGATGAGTGAGTGACCCAAGCAGCAAGTGTTTGGCCGGCGGCCGCGTCTCCTGGCCCCGAGTCAAGGCAAACCACAAAGAAGTGATGAGCTCTGCTGACGCTCCTGCTGTTCTTGTGATTCGGCTTACGTTCACTACAATGGAGAGCCGTTTCGTTCAAAATTCAACAAATAAGTTATATTATTGATAAATGATTTTATGTATATTCTGTGAAATAAATAAATGTCCCCATTAAAACAAAAAAGTAAAGCTTTTGATTAGAGATGAATTCCCGTACTCCAATGATATATGAAAAATCCCATAAATAGGTTAAAAAAAAAAGTGTCACAAAGTAAAACGCCATTAAGAAATTAATAAACAATGGAAGAAATTCATAAATAAATAGCTAAAGTTTTTATTTAGGAAATAAGCTCCCAATTGAAAAATATGTTTGTTATTTCACAGGGGCCATTATTTATTTGGCATATTTATTATTCACTTATGAATAATAGTATTTATTTAATTTCATATGTAAAGACTCTTTATGCTCTACAACAATGAGCTTATAAATAAGAGCACTCAATTTGTATTAACAGCAAGTGATAATCTGACTGCACAGTGGCGCAGTTGGTAGAGCTGTTGCCGAACCCATGTGAATCACTGGGTTCGATTCCTGGCCACAGAGACAGCATTTCTACTGTCTCTGTGTTGCCCTGCGACAGACTGGCGACCTGTCCAGGGTGACCCCGCCTCTCGCCCGGAACGTTAGCTGGAGATAGACGCCAGCACCTCCTGACCCCATTAGGGACAAGGGTGTTAGAAGATGGATGGATGTGATAATCTGGAATATTCTCCTTGTTGGTTAAAGAAAATATCACAGCATGTAGGAGAGATTTAGAATAGGCTCTATAAGCCTATTTGTAAATGTAATGTTCAATACTAGTTTATACTTACTGCACTGTTGGTAAAAGTCCTTCATATCATCACCTAAAATAATGCCCTTTTTTTCCCCAAAAAGTTTTTTTTTTCCCCTAAATTGTCTTTTGGCAAAAACAGTTTACACTCCATAGCTACAGAACTTTACCAGAATCTAAAGATTGCTTGCAAACATCCTGGTGTCGGGTTAACAAGGGCACCTTCAGTAAACTCCACCCCTCAGCAGGCCGTCGCTGTTTTGGCAGCATGTTAGGGATGAATTAGAAGGCTCATACAATGAGCAATATTAGTCAAAAATCCTGGTTAAAAACAGAACCTGCATAATGAGCGATGTTTTTTCTTTTCCTTTACACGTCTAAATGCACATTGATTTATCTCATCTAACTACATTCCTTTGCTAAGCTCAGTCTGGAACCAATTCCACACTGAGGCTGCTCCCCTGTCAGTGTGAGGAAGACTGCATCTTTCCAACCCTTCAGGTTAGTTGGTGAGTCAAAAAGGTGACCCTGGCAGCAGGCAGCAGCAACACCAACCCACCCCCGACCCGTCCATCCATCTGACAGAAAGACGTGTGGAGTCAGTCCATCACTGGCTCAACTACTTCCTGAGAATCAGTGAGCCCATTTACACCGAAGCTAATGACTGAACACATGCATGTAAATGGACACCAACAACCACATGTCTGCAACGCTCATACTGTAGATGTGCTTCACTGATATACACTATGTACTAATCAAATCACTAAAGTAATCAAAGTTGTACTGTTGTCCAAGCATCGCTACAATCGCGGACGTTAAATTTGTGGGGTTTATTTTGTTGTTTTCGCCATTTAGTTGATTTTTTTTTTAATATAGTGGAACCTCAAGTTCAGTTTAATTTGTTGCGTGACCAAACTCGTAAGCCAGTCTACTTGTATTTCAAAAGATTTTTCTCCATTTAAAATAACAAAATAATTTTAATCAGTCCTAGCTAAGCTTTCTATAAAAGAGGTTAAAGTTTCTGGTTCCGATGTGACAAAAGTAGGAATATTTGAAACTGTCAGTAGCGATATTTCCATTACAAATGTGCTCAAAACTTTTTCAGTACTCTGCTAATGTTGAATAATCACAATTTTGCAATTACTGTGTTTCCATTAAATAAGAAGCAAAATTAAAATCTCATGTGAATAAGTTTGTTAATGCGACAAGTAATTAAAAAACGTGATGCGCCATAATTCTTCAACTACTTCCTGTCGTTTTCTTCTTTGTGGTTTGCGCCAGCGGCAACATCCTGTTGTTGATCATGTAACTCGTGTGAAGCAAAAAAAAAAAAGTGTTTCAATTGCAGTTTTGTGAGCTGAACCAATTTTGATATGACCAAAAAAAATCTATCATTGCAGCACCAAAACCTTTTGGCAACAAACACAAGTTGTTGTTGTTTTTTTCCAAAATTGACGTGTTTCCATTAAGTGAATTTATTTTTAAGATGTCAAATTGCTCAATTATATGGTGAATAGAAATCTACTTATTGTTAAAAATCTGTATGAAGTTCGAACCATTATCCATTAAATTCCACCAACTTTCCCGATTTTTCTCTCTGTTATAAAAATAAGCACATATAGCTTGTTTTTAAGAACTAATTGCACCCAGCTATTTTCAGCAGCATACTTTGAGGCAATGCAGAAAAATGTTTAGCCTTGAGTTACAACTTGGCACAGTCAGAGGAACTGTTGCTATGGCGAATACTCGGGTCATGTAGCAGTGGTTATGTGGGTGAATGTCATAGTATCATCATCATCAGAGTGAATTCCAGGAACCGAGGTTTTCCAGCACAATGTTGCATTTTAACTCCTGTTATTGGTTTCACCTCTCGGTTTCTTTGGTGCTGTGCATGATTCCTGCACACAAAGACACATAATCAATACCTCATTTACACAATTACACACTCACGCCAAAACTGGACCAACTTCCAGGGTGCCAATGGCTACGTGACTACGTGCTGTTTCCACTCTCCCCTGCATTCTGTCACTTGCTGTTTTTTTTAGTGTCAGTGTTAATGTAATGAGCTCTAGTCAGTATAGTGCTCGGTATACAAAAGTCATTTGTTTCAGATGTTTTTCTTTCTTTATTTATTTTATTCATTTAGCCACAGACTGCCTAGTCCAACAGTGTTACAGCACCTCCCCACATCACTCCATAAATCCCATCCACCCCAACCTACACCACAGGCCACCCACATTTTAATTTCTTGGCCTAATGAAGCGGCAGCTCTCTCCGTCAAAGTGAATCAATGGGAGTCTGCAAGCATGCTGTCGCTTTTTTTCACTTTAGTCATCAGCAAAGTCGGGGAAGCTATCTTTTATTTATTTATGTTTTCTACATTAATAGCCTTTTTTTTCTTGGGTTTTCATGTGTTCCTGCATGCGTATCATACGGTTCAGTGTGTGATGCGCGCATGTCGGCGACGCAGATTCACACGGTAAGTCATTAGTGTGCCGAGTTTTCCTGCTGGTAGATAAAAAGTCATTTATATGCAGAATCCTTCTCTCCGTCGCCATTAAAGGTATCAGATTACCTCACGAGCGTAAATCCCATCATCGTCTTCATCTCCATTAACTAGGTCATTTTGATCTCTCCGCTAACGCGTTTCTCACCCACTTGTAGCACACACACACACACACACATGTGCTTACAAGCAATTTCAAGTTAATATTGTTGACATTTGATCCAGCAAAAGTCTGAGTTATTTAGACGCAGAAACTACATTTGAATTAGAGATTCTTAAGCAACTGATTATCCTAAGAAGACATTCACTTGACATTCTACAGATACTTTGCTTTGGTTGTTGATTAAATGCCAGAAACTCCTGCATAATTTGTTTCAAATGTTCCGCTCCCAAGCTGGCTATTTTAGCTCACCTTAGAGACTTTTGAGTTGTACGTGCAAGGCCCAATATGATTTGCTTTAAAATCACACCACAGATCTGCAGACTAATAAAAACAAAACTCAGGGGAAACATTGTCATTCTGTCCTGGGGGAAAATGTCCTAAATTACTTCCTGCCTTCTGTTCAATTGCAAAGACCGTATCTTATGGCTTTCTACTTACGCTGTTGCGCTGTTATCTCATTCTGCCAATGGCCTTTTCATCGTCTGCCTTTGTTCTGCCAGAAGGTTTCACAAATTATGATAAGAAATCGGTGTCAGTAGGTAATCTTCAAGTGCCTCAGTTTATATATATATATATATATATATATATATATATATATATATATATATATATATATACACTGCTCAAAAAAATAAAGGGAACACTTAAACAGGTGTTTAACACTTAAAGTGTTCCCTTTATTTTTTTTGAGCAGTATATATATATATATATATATATATATATATATATATATATATATATATATATATGAGAAACCCTGCTCATCCTGAGTTCTGATTTTAATTATGACCACCGACAGGTAATGTACGTACAACAGATTACCCCCCACCTCTCGCCACAGCATCTCCTCCTCCCACCTGCATGGATAAGCGGATGTCAGTATCGTGGTACGTGTAAGTAGGCAGGAAATATTAGACAGCAAGTGAACATTTTGTCCTGAAATGACAAAGATACAGGATACAGGGGGACAAGTATTTGAGTGAGTTTGACAAAACCCAAACTGTGAAGCCTAGACACCTGGATTGGAGTAGCTCCAAACTGCAGCTCTTGTGGGTTTGTGTTTTGGTTAGGTAGTAAGAAGTATCAATCAAAAGTGGTCTCAGGACAGAGGAATGGAGAACTGGTGACGGAGTCACTGGTGATAATCATTGAGGGATCATTGATGCACGTAGGGAGCGTAGGCTGGACTGTGTGGTTCGTTTCAACAAGCTGCCATGGCTCATATTTCAGAAGGAGTTACTACTGTTTCTGCTTGAAAGGTGATATAATACACAATCCATCTCAGACCTTATTCCACTCGGGCATCTGTGGGATGTACTGGATAGGTGAGTCCGGTTCATGAAAACTCCACCTCACCACTTACAGGACACAAAGAGAGTCTAGTAGAGTCTGTATCTCCACGGATGACTACTACACTGTTAAGATTGGTTGACCCGCATTGATGAAATCAGTTTTCATTGTCGCGTAATGAAAATCACGTCATTCTGTTTTCTGCCTCATGTCGTCAGTTCCTTCTTTTCACAACCCTCCTGGTGAACTTGTCACTCTATACATGCAGACGTGTTGTGTGATTGGTCTGAATTGCATGGGTGTGTCTATTTATGGAGAAAGCAACATTACTCAAGTCCCCTGGGATGCTGTTTTGACTCTGTGCTACATATGGTACATCGTCAGGTAGCAGTGACAATCAGAACAGCGGATTTTCTGAGAGCAGATTTTTGAGGACCAATTGTTCGAGGCCGTGAGGAAGTACATACTGAAATGTTAAACTCCCTCTGGTCAGTTTTGATCTGATGCAGCGTCCGAAGGTTTCACCGACGCCTTCTGCTCTCTTTTTGTTTGTTTTCTTGATACTGTGAAAAACAAAAATGAGATTTTCTACCCTGCCAATTATTATTTCCTCCTCCTCTGAACTTGTGAACTTGTAATAGTCATTCTTCTGCACCATGATCGCAGTGTTTACTGCTGTAAACCAAACATGACCAAACACCTTGGTATGTTTTGTGGACCGTGAAGGATCTGTGTGGAAACGGCAGTTTGACTTCGGTCCAACCGATGCTGGTGGTCATAATTTTATGCCTAATAAGCATTTATGAACACGTGTCTATAAAGCTTTGATCTTTATCATCTTTCATTTCTGATCTTTCGTCCTTTTCATCCTTAGTTTTATCAATTTTCTCCATATACCTTGCTGTCCTTCCAAGCGTTACAGGAAAGGTCATGGATATTTACCCAGAGAGCAAAATGCCATCTCTAATTTAATCAATCAACAGCTTTAATGCTTTAGTACCTTCAAATGAAGCCCCCTCACCCTGATACATGTTAAACGCTCAGTTGCTGGGGGTGCATGTGTGTGTGTAAATTTTCTGCAGTATTGACTAGATCTGGTTGATATTCTCTGGGCTTTTCCTCTCTCCTCTTCTAATCAGTGTTGAGGGGGGGGAAAAGAAACAGACAGTACACTGATTGCCTCAGGGCCTACATCAGCACAGTGGTCTGCTGATAAGGCCTGGCCGGCAAAGGCCTCATGTTCCCCTGAGAGGGAATGTCATAGCACAAGTGAGAGCAGACCAAAGGACTCCAAGGTAAAGCAATCGCCTGTGATGTATTTTTTGCCTGTAGGACTTAGTTGGGGGGAAAAAAAAGAAATTGGAACAAGATAGGTTCTGATAAAATTTTAGACATCTGGACATATTAAAGTCGACTTTTAAAATTAGGTACAGCTGCACATAGATAACAAAGCTTTTCATTGAGTGAAATGTAGGGTCTGTAATTCCTTACAATTAGTCACATTTTAATCAAATACAATATTTTCAATCTGAAAAGCCTTTTTGCTGCTTAATTATTGGACAGGTAGACATATGAGCTCATCAGCAAATATATAATTTTGTGTCTATTTAGGTTATTCAACCATCAGATTAATGCAAAGTGCTATTCAACCGTGAAGTGTTCTCAGAAACCCCTGATCATTCATGAAAAAAAAAATCCTTCTTTAGAAATGTGGACTGAGAAAACAGACATTAGTGTTGGACGTCTCTGCTGCTGCTACATGTTCAGCATTAAGATGCTATTTCAGGCTTGTTGTTTGCAGATGCTGCTTCTGACTCAGATTTATAGCCATACCAGAAATGCAACTGTTGCATAGAAAAAAAGATAATGCTATTAATTACATTAAAACTTTTAACATGTTAAAATCTATGTACTTACTATGAACGCGTTCAAGAACTGGCCTGTATTTTTAAATTGTTTATTACAAGAAAGATTATTGTTCTGTTTTATAGCAAAGGTAAGGTGTCCGAAGTACTTAAAACTAATTCACCTGTACATGACAACATCTAATGTAATCTTTACATAAATTGCTAAGAATCTCTTTAGAGCTGCGCCTGTTCAAATGAATTTCTGCCGCCTCCTAAAGCTGATTCTCTGAAGCAAAGAAAGGTGGGACAAGATTCCTCCACAACAGTCTTAAAGACTGATTAAATTGCACCAAAAACTGATATTAATTTACACATAGCAGCAGGAATGCTTTCCTAAATCTGACAGATTTCAGTGAGTTTCTTAGCTTCCTATGCATTTCCATGTCCTTTTTTCACTTGCCCTATAGTTATTTCCTGTCATTAAAATACGTTCAGTTCATTTGTGAACTAATTTATCTTTGACCTTTCTGTGTGTGTCGATTATGTCAGCTATTACTTCAAGGTATTTCTACTAAAAGTTGCTCTAAAAGGTCATAAGGTTTTTATAATTTTAACATACTTCTCTTAATTAGCTCCGTTTTCTGTTAGTTTTCTGTGAACATGATGTGTGCTGTTGTGTATCTCAGTGCTCTTATTTTAGGCTTGCTGAGAATCAGATCTTTTATCATTTTCTTATGTATTCAGTCTTTAAATCATAGGTTTCCTTCTTGTTGTATGTTAACATTTATACTCAATGTAAGAGCAGAGAAAAGTACTCCCATTTCCTCAGTGGACACATAATCCAAATAATTCTAATTTGCATTATGGAGGTAATGTGTCACTATCAGCTGAGCTTCCAGTTAAGTCTAAAACTGGAGCGCAGCCATGTATTTATTGGAAACTTAATACGAATCCGTCTTTTTTCACTCGTTTCTTTCCTCTTCCATCTTCCCGTAACTGCTTTGAAACAGTCGGCCTGAAAATGCGACATAAAAATAACTGGCATCTTCTCGTTTTCACTGCCAGTTTTAATTGATTTACCTTCGGAAATTTATGATTATGCGTGGGAGAAACCATAATAATATGTCCATCCGGAATGAGCATTGCATCTTCTGCCAACAAATAGACTGGCAGCAACCTGAAAGCTCTCTCACTCGCTCTTCTCTTCTCTCTGCCAGCATCTGCAGCACGGTCAGCTCAAGCACTTCTATCTGCTATGGCAGTAATCATTGCTGAACATTATGTCCATCTGGCATACAGGCAGCTCCTTAAACCGCATTGCAACATTACTCAGTGGTCACTTAATGAGAGCCAGACAGAGCAGCATTTCATTAGAGTTCAATCTAGAAAAAAATATCCAACTTGGAAGTGACTTGTTCATTCCTCTTTAGATCAATTACACCTCCAATCATGGCTGTCAAGTAACTGCATTTGAGGGCTTATAAATACACTATTCAATGATTTTGAACAAAATTAAGGCTTGTTTTTATGAGGTTGTAGCGTTAACTAAAAAGAGTAATGACTCAGCAGTGAATCTGAGATGCATTGTGGCGGGGCAGCAGTACGCACCAGTCACGCTTTGCCGAGTACCTTGGTTTTGGTTTGGAGATCTCAGTTTGGTACAACCAGAAAAAAATCTAGAAATACTTAATACTGGGTTTAGAAAAAAATGAACCTGAAAAACAAAGGAATAAAACAAATCTAACATTTACTCCAGATATTTGATTGACATTGATGATTTTGACAATAACCCTCAGCAATATGTAATGTATGTTACTGGTTTCTCAATTGGTGACTATGTAAAATCTTTTTTGACTTTTTTGTGGTTTTATGATGCAAAGCACTATGAACTGCTTTGTTGCTCAAATGTGATAAATAAACTTGATTGATTGATTTCTACTAACTTTGCCTGTTTCAGCTCCATTAGGAAAATAATTGTCTATTTCTACAAGTTCAGTTTTGTTGTTTTGTTCGTGTTACTTAACTGTAGTAATTTTGGTTATAACGTCCTGCATTGTATCATTGCCAGTCACTTCAGTATTGATGTTATTTTTTGACAGGCTTAGAAAGTGTCTTTATGTTTTCATTCTCAGTCGCGGCTCTCCTGGGTGAAAGCTGTGATGACTGTGATTCATTCTGTCACCTTAATGCATCAACTTGTGAATGTTTACTGTTATGATTCAGTATGTGTATATTTACCATTACACCCCAACTAAAAGCATAATTTGTCACGTTGAAAAACTATGCAAAAAAAAAAAAAAAAAAGTCATTTTCAGGGAACTGTCCTAATGCATTATGGAACAGAAATCTGAGAAATAAAAATGTAGAAGATGTAAAAGTGATGGCTCAATTTCCATGATTATTTTTATTATGAGTTTTAATTAAATCATCATATTTTTAAGGCTTTATTTCAGTATGAATTTTAATGATTAGGTACCCCAGCTTGTTCCATTTGAAAAGGCTGATGACTCAGCGATGAGAATCTGCTGATGTTTGGATCAACATTACTTCCACCTTTTACCTAGCTGCCCTGTAAACGGACCAAAACCGGCTAATTCTCCACCTGCAGCTGCGTCTTTGCAGTTTACACAGCTGTAATTATGAGCCCTGCAGAGGTGACATCATTCTCTGTGCTGAGTTTTTTTTTTTTTTTACCTTTCTTTCCCTTGAAGGTGTCTTATTAAGAGCTGTTAGTGGCAGTTCTGGTGAGCGTCTCTGGTGACTCTCTCCTGCACCTGCTTTCCCTGTTTAACATTCATGAATAGTTAACATTTGCAGCTTCTTGCTTCTGTGTCTCTTTGGGATCACCGCATACAAACAGTATGCAGTGATGGAAATGCATTTTTACTAGAGTAGAGCAAATAAAACTATTTTTTTTGTAGTGTCTATACTGCTCTTTTTTTACAAGTTGAAATGAATAGATTTTTTTTTGGCTTTTGACAGAGGAACAAGTTTTGTTGAGGTATTTCTTATAAGTGATCATAACATCCATTATTTCTTTTTCTGTTGTCTTGTGTTTTGTTTAATATTTTCAGTTATTAGCAACAAGCAAATCATCCCATTCACTTCAATGTGATGCAGTTATGCTTTTCTACAGTTTCTCAATTCGAAATACTTTATGAATTGACTATTGACATGCTATATGCACTATACTTTTTGAGTAAAAAATTAGCAAAAATTAAAGAACCATGCTAATGTGTTGGTAAAAACATTGTTAAAGGTTTAATAGAGGAGCCATGTTGTGATGACTTCCTCAAGTCAGAGTTTCAGAAAGAGCGGGAGTTTCTTAAAGAGACAGAGGCCCAGTTTCAATTAGCTGTAATTTGATGATTTTGCATTAACAACAGAAGGTAATATAGTTTCTTGCTTGTGCTATAAAATTATACTATGTGGCTGGGAAACACACAATACTGCCCCTGTAGCAGATTAACTTTCACCAGTCACTTTGCAGAGCCTTATTGAAATGAAAATGATAAAAAAAAAATGTCTAGATAATTAATAATTGTTTTACCTATGTGGTAACTTGGTGACCATGTGATGAATAAGATGGTCAACAAAAAGCATACAGAGAGGATTACAACTCAACCACTTGGAGTTGAAAAGTTAAAAGTGGGACATTAAAAGTCCATAAAGTTCACAATATCCCACTATTATAATTGTTTTTTTTTATGTCTATGGTAGATCCAAATCTCATTTGAAAGACTCATCAAGTTATTAAATTGTCTGTATGCTTTTGTTTTTCCAGTGGGTGGAGGTCCTGTCCGATTTCAAGCAAAGGGACACTGTTTGGGGCTTTGTACCAGGAGACGCCATCCATCCACTGGTCCTGCATCTCGGTGACTACAACCTGGACGGCTTCCCTGATGCGCTAGTGATCCTCCGCAACACCAGTGGCAGGTCAGAAGAGAAAACCTATCAGCGTTCCCAGTTTTCTGGTGAAATTTTTGATTTTAAGTGCAAACTAATTTGAACTTTGTGATGGTGAACGAAGGTCCATGCTTTATATGATTCTTTACAAATAGACAATGCCGTAAAAAAAAAGTCTATCAGCTTTGACATTAGCACTGATTTTGCTTTTTAGTTTTGTTTAACCATTTCAGATCATCAAAATAATTTTCACATATTTTCAGCTCATTTATTAAAGGGGGGGAAAAAACGATCCAAGAGACAGAAACAGTTTGACAACATGAAGTAGACAAAAAGTTCTAAAGACGCAACGCATGATGCCTCGATCTAAGAACTGAGAAAAACAGATGAGGAACCAAACCAAATTAAAAGTAGTTATCAGTCTGGATCTCGTTATATAACCATTTCTACTGCTTTGGAGTCATTTGAACCATTGTGAGAATCTTTATCCACAAATGGAGAAACTACTGACTAGTGAAACTTGAAGACTTGCAGGCTGTTGCCTTTGCCTTAAAATACTCCATTAAAAACTGCGATGGTGAATGAATGGCCATCAGTTTGTTTCCTTAAGCTTAAGCACACTTAGGTTATCTAACAGTTAGTCAGAAAAATGAAGGTTTGGTGTGGCTTAGTCAAAGTGCAAAGTGAGATGCTGTTTTGATCTTCATGCTTTAAAATCCTAAAACCGCATGCGGGGTCAGTGTGACCCTGCCAGACCATGCACAGGGTAAAAATTGTTTAAGGTGAAAGTTTTGTCCTCTACTTCTCATGATGATATAAAAAAAATGCAAAAAGAAAACCTAGAAAATTGAGTCTGGAAAGGTGGAATCTTGAAATTAAAAATCTGTAGGAACCCAGACAACATGTAGTTTTTCATTTAGGCCCAGGTCAGTTTGGAAAGCTTTCCACACAAATCCAAATCATCCTCATTTTGATGTACGTCATCTAATTCCTTATCATTTAAATTTGCCATGAAATATTTCACCCTTTGACAAGACAATTTTAGCTACTGCAAACTGGGAACACAAAACACCACGGATCAGAGCTTAATAAATCCAAATACATACTTAAGAAGCTTATGCAAATTATTAAGGCTTCCTCAAATTACAAATGTTTCTGTTTTTATTTTCACAAAAATCATCCAGTTTAGGCTAAACGTATTGCATTGATTACTATGAAATGAATGTACTCGACCCCAGTTCTTCTTCCTGTTAATTTTAGCATCTACTTTGGTTTTTACTTACAAGCAGAGTTGTCACATTGGTGCATTTGCAAACAAGCGATTTAATTCCACAGATTGCTTGGTGATCAAACCCCAATCTCAGACTTGGGAGCGAAAAGCAATTTCTCTCAATTTAATCTGAACAGAAAAGCAAGAAAACAGATACCTAAGGTGAACTTGTTCGCCGACTTTTCTCAGCATTACGCCCGATAAGCCGGCCCTTTAAAGAATTCCTGCGCCGCGTTCCGGTGCACGAGTGCCATGCGCGTCAGGAATGGGACGTATGTATTTGTTGAAGGACTTATGTGGATTATCTGTCCTCAGAGATGAAGATAAGATAGTTGCAGGGGTCAGAGCCGTGATTGTCCATGCATACTGATTTCCGTGTAAGAGAGAGAGTAATAGAGAGTGTGCCTGCTTGAGCTTATTACGCTAGAGATGGGATAGAGTTGAGCCGCAGCTAAAGACAAATACCTCTGAACCCCAGTTTCTAATGCAGGCACTATATAATCACCAGTAAGTCGTGTTGAGCTTAACTTTTTGTGTTTGAAGAGGAGTTCCATGTCACTCGCTCTTATCCTAGCAGCTATTGCCTCTCTATTTTTCTATTTCCTTTTGTCCAGTTGATTCTCATTTTAAGCCTGAGCTTTGAAATCTAGGAGTGTCTTCATTGCAAAGCTTTGAATGCAATCTTACTTCATCTATAGCATTGGATTTCACAACATCAACATTAAAAGAAAGGACAGGAGGTCTGTTTGTTGTACATACAGGAGTGAAGCTTTAGCACAGATTATTGTCTTAAAGCTGCAGTAGGTAGCTTTTATAAAAAAAAAAATGTTTTTTACATATTATAACTGGCCTGGCAGTATAATATGAGACCAATAATCTGTGAAAAAAATCCAGCTCTTTGTGGTCCTACTGCCATTTGCAGAAATATGCCGCTCTCAGTCAAAAACAACCAATCGGAGCCAGGAGGAGGATCTTAGCACTGTCAATAAAGCATGTGTACGAGCTGCTCTCAGCCTACATCTTGTTTTCTGCTGCACTACAGCTTTTTTCACACAGAGGACCCTGTTGTAAATGCTAATGCTAGTTAGCATGTCCACGAATGACGGCCTTCTCATAACTCTAAGTTGCTTCTCCATCTTTAGCACATTGAGCAGCGAGTACACATGGTTGATTGACAGTGCTGAGACCTTCCTCCTGGCTGTGATTGGTTGTTTCTGACCGGGAGCATTATACGTATTTCTACAAATGGAAATAGGAGCATTGAGAGGAAGTGGAGGTGCTTGACTTTTTTTTTTCTCAAATTGTTGCATTTTCACCATAGACAGTTTTAACAAATGAGTAAAAAATATATTTTATATAAAACGAACCTACTGCAGCTTTAAGATCCCCTAATCAGCATATTTTACAATGATGAATTTGATCTCTGTTTACATATTAATGTCACAAATTCTCATTTATTAGCCCTGCCCACAAACATGATGCACAAACCCATTAAAATTAGATAACTGATTATCAAATTTATTTTTGAACTGTCATAGCACATTGTTTGCTGTGTCCGAAAAATTTGCACGTTTAACCTGCTAGAAGGTTTTTGATTGAAAGCATTGGGAAGATGCTGTCAAAGAAATGCCACCACAATGCCCCCTGGTGTTCAGCACCTTGGGCCAGTTTCACTAAGAGCTAACAATAAAATGTACATGTAGCACTGTGCAGTTTGAGGCAAAATGTTGTCTTGGAAATGCATCAGAAAGTCGGCCATTTTGGGAGAATGGGCCAGACATTGGACTTTGCATGTGATGCTTGATACTGAAAGTTGTTTTTTGTTTTTTGGTTTTTTTATTTGGGTGTGTCTGTTGTTCTTTGCCATCATGGATTTTTTTTTCTTTTTTACAAATTAGACTTTGCATCAAATTAGATTTGAATACGTGTTGCTTTTTTTTTTTGAGGTTTTATTGGCTGTAGTGACCTTTAGTTGATAGTGAATTGACAGGAAAGTGGGTAATGAGAGAAGGGGGAAGACATGTGGCAAAGGTCACCAGGCCGGGAATCGAACCTGCGACGGCCACGTCGAGGACTAAGGCCTTAAGATGTGGGTTGTGCTTAACCTCGGCACCACCACAGTACACAGCGAGTTATGTGGGCATGGCAAAATATATTCACTTCACCCTATAGAGGACAATCAGCCCCATGTATATGTATAACGACATACACATGTTTGTTATGAAACATATACATGTTATCAAATTCAATATTTGTGGCAATACCCGATAGCAATAACAAAACTAAATGCAATCGAAAACAACCATTAATCATCATAAATGATGTATGTGAGAATGTGGCTGTTCTTATTTATTAGTTTTTTTGTTTGTTTGTTTTTTGGTTTTTTTTTACCAGTTATTTGTTAATTCTTACATTGTGTGTGAATTGTGAGACAGTTATTTTTTGTTTTTAAGCAGATTTATCTTATCTTATCTTATCTCATCTATCTTAATCTTGGCCGGAACTCAACACAAGATGTTCCTTTTGGATCAAAGAAGTTGTTTAGCCATATTTTCACTTGGCAACATGAAAATAAATCAGTTTAGGTGTGACGGCCATTTATGGCTACTTATCTCTGTAATGAGCACATAAACTGCAAACATCAACCTCTCCATCCAGCTCCTTTTATTGGCTGCATATATCTGAAGCCCCTTAAAACTCTTCCCATTCAGCAAGCTGCTGCTAACTTTAAGTGTCTTTTAAGATGCTTTCTGAATATGTCGATGTTCAGTAGGACAGGATGAAAGGATAAATTCTTGGACGAAGGCATATTCTGGATGTTTCCCCTCCAACTAAAAAACCCTGATATCAAGTCGTGTTTCACACTTTTCACTCACAACAACGACTGACTTTCACAAACGTAGAACGTTTATAGAGTTTCACCAGGTGATCTGATGTGTTTATTTTTTCTCCGCTGGGAAAATATCTGCTTTATTCTCACTTTGACTCTCATCATGCACTAAAGCTTTGCTCTGTCTTTGTTTTGTTTTTTTCCCTCTCCTTCTTTTTCTGCCAAGAGGCTTTCAGCTAACCAAATATTTGGACCACCCATAACTGATCTATTTTAAGCCCCTCTTCTTCGTCTTTGTTTCTCCGTCTTTCACTCCTCCACTACATTACAGCTTTCTCTTTATCCTTTCAATTAGTTATTTATAGCTTATTTCAGATAAAAGTCCTGCCAGTTCACTTCACCTCCCAGCAAAAAAATGAATACTGATTTAACTGTTCATAGCAGAAAAGCAGAGGGTGTGAGATGAAAGTAATCTACTGGAAACAATAGAACAATGAGCGGATGGACGCAGCGAGTGGAATAAATTAAACCAAAACTGAAATGTTGTCGAGGAGTGTGTAGGTCACCTTCTAGTGCTGCTCAGTTGGGTTTTTTCATAAAGTTTAAGTTTAAAAACTTAAACGTTTTTTGAGCTATGAAGAAATAAAACAACATTTTAAGGTTTTTTTTCCCCCTGTTAGTTGTAATACAGCTTATTTAAAGGTTTGACAGCATAGTGTTAATGTGTCAACCACCTGGGACAAAAGAAAATCAGCTCTAGAACAGTTTCTTGCCTTGTTACTTTCCGACATTAGGAATAAATAAATAAAAAAGCTAAAAAACAGTTTGGATTAAACAAGCTATCACTTAATTACAGTTGCATGGTGACAAAAAAAGAAACTAAATCTCACAAAGGAGAAAAACAGTCATTGAAGAATAAGCTAGAGTAAATAATGAATGGTCGTATTAATGTAATCCAAATGGCAAAAATGATGTTAAATGAGCTAATTTGATTAATTTGCGAAATAAAGTGTTTCAGTTGGGGCTTAATATAATTTTCTAAGTGTTTTTTTTCCCAGTTGAAATCAAATTAATATAAATTTTACACTTTTACTTAAGTAATATAGTCTAAACATTATATTACTTGTCTATCGAGAAGGAAAGAACATTTAGAATAAGGTTAATTTCAGACATCAGTTCAAAACCTTCAAACATCCTCAAAAATGTTCCACATTTTCAACAGGAATATAACATAAAGAAACACAATCAGCTTGTGAGATAAACCGAAAGTATTTCAAATGGCATGGCTCTATTTTTTGACATGAAAATAGACTTTTATCTTGTATTACGCCACCTATGGCGTGCTTGTAAAACCTTTGCACCGTCGCTTTCGATGTGTTAGGTTGGCTTTAGTGGCTTCGACCAAAAGTCAGTGATCCCCACTTTTTCCGCCATGAAACCAAAATCTGCAGAAACTGGCCTGAAAGAGTGAACTCCATGTCTTTTCAAAACCTGTGTAGACTGTGAAAGCGTTGAGAGTTTAACAAGCCTCATAGCAACTCTTGCACTGAGATTATATAACACACAGGTGGACTATATTTGGAAAGGATGATGACTTGTAAAGGCGCACTGGGTTTTATTTACAGTTTAAATCCAAGTCATTTTGGAAACCATGTAATCCTTTTCTTTCTTTGTCAAAATTATGAGCCACTTTGCGTTAGCGACTCACGGAAAATCCTAAAATATACAGAGATTTATGGTTGCAACATGAAAAAAATGCAAGAAGTCTCAGGGGATATGAATATTTTTTACAAGGAGGCACCAAACTAATAACAGTTTTTTTTTGTAAGGTAATAGATCACCTCTACATAGGAGACAGGTTCAGTGTCAGCGCTTCTGCAAAGGCTCATTAAGAGCGACAGGGCAGACTGAAGATGTGGGTGAATCTGTATATTCGTGTCAGTATCGATGTGTTTCAGCGAAAGCTCTATACGACTCGTGTCCTGAGGATCCGCGTTATATCCAGGTCACAGAACAGACGGTGACTCTCTCACGGCCTGTCTCGCTGTGTCTTGCACATGCAGGCAAACACGCTCAAACAGATGATCGTCACAACAAATAGTACATGGCTGGTGAGAGGAAGCCTTGTAGATGTTTCTGTTTGCAGAAAAACAAGCACTGTGGGACGCTGGGGACGAGTGAAGCGGCATAATGAAAGAGACATTGACACACACACTGAGAGGTAAAACGCTATAAAAGTAGATATTTTTTATTCTGCTTTTTCTCTTTTATGATTTTATCAGTTCGAGAATGTTTCACAAGATTTCTATTTATAAACCACAGTTTATGACTGTGTAAATGTTGTAGCGTGACCACTTAGTGGGCAGCTAGAGGCTAGAATTATAGAACCTATAATACATCCGGAACGCTGCTGCTCGCGTTTTCACTAAAACGCCAATTCTGAAGTCCTTACACTGGCTTTAAGGTTGCGTTCACACCAGCCATGTTTATTCTGCTTTAATCAAACTCCAGTTCATTTGCCTGGAAAGTCTGGTTCAATTGGGGAGGTGTGAATGAGCAATCGAACTCTGATGTGGACCAAAAAGGTGAAGTTTGGTCGGTCTAAAAACCTAGGTCTCGGATTGCAATGAACTCTGGTGTGGTTCAAAATGCATATGTGGATGCATGCGGACTACAGACTGCTCCAAAAACAGGAAGTGCCCAACAACACAGGGCATTCTGGGTCAATGTAACCAAAACAAATGTCTAGCTCTAGCGGGAGAAATGGCTCATCGTCTTCTGCCAAAGACAAATGAGAAATCCTATAACTGCTAAAATCTGACGGCACTCTATTTTGGTTTATATTTTGTGAAGAAGGAAGTTGCGCTCAGGTCTTCTTCAGTGATTTTTGTGTATATTCCTTCAGTGGTTCTTGGTGCAGTGCCACCACAGGCGAGGGGGGGAACAGGTTTCCCCAAATACTTCAGATCGTTTGACACAGTGCAGTGAGAATGAGAAACCACAGCAGCTGAAATTTGTAACAAATGTTGCAATTTTGGTTCCCAAACCGAGTCTACTGGACTATCAGCTGTGAAAAAAACCCAAAAATATTGTTAGTTTATAAATCACTGAATGAAATCAACCTAACAGAGCTACTCCAACATGCTGCCACCGTGAGCGGCGCAACAGATTATGGAAATAAATTAACAGTCAGAAATTGGGAAGAACATTTTTAAAGCATAACTTTTTCCATGTACTTTGTAAACGTCCATCATCATATTAAATAAGTGACAGCACTTAACAAAGAGAGTCAACCTCCTTTAATTTGAGCAGCAGACACACAAGCTCGTTAAATTAGCAGCAGCTCCCTATTCAGGAATATTCTCCAGAAAATTAAAAATACTCACTGTTAACTCCAGATACTTTTAGCTGGTAGCCATTACCTTCGTTACACCCATGAGTGAATGTGACAGAGCAGTGTTACCAGACAGGCAGAGGACAGCTGCATCATATTGCATGGGCTATGCAACCGTCTGCCTCTGTATTACCAACAAAACCCTTTGACAAGTGTCAAAGGTACGGCTGGAGTTTGACGTGTGATTGGACAGAAGTCTCTACCTGCTGCTGCTCCAGCGCTGTTGGGGAACATCGGTAAATATTACACTACATCAACTACAGGTCACGCTTAAACCGCTTGTGTGCATCTGTGTGTGTGTGAGATATACAATCGTATACGTCAGTCAGCAGCCCTCGTAGAATGGGATTATCCTCAGCTGCAATCGTGTGGTTTTTTTTTTCTTACTTCTCTGCATTGCACCACACACTGATTAAAAGCAGTTTGAAAGTCTGATCTGCCTCAAGTGACTTGGATATAATTACATGTTCGCATGTGTCTTACGTGCACGTCGGCTTATAACGCTCCAGCAAATGAAAACAACAGTCAGATCATCATCTGGACAGCTTTCAGCTTTTAAAGACCCAGAGTAGTTACGGTTTCATTACAATTTTTGATTAAAAAAGAAAACGTCAATGTTGGAAGAATAGTGAACAAGGACATGGATGGAGCTAAATACAAGGCAACAGTAGAAGGAAACTTGTTGGGGATTAAAGTTCGGACTGTAGGTTCATCTTTAGCAAGCATGTCAGCTACCCCCCAACATGCAGCTAACGCTACAACTTCAGCATCAGATCAAAGCAAATGCAATTCTTAGAGTGACCTGATTGAAGTCCAGATGTAAATCCTATTGAGAGTTAAAGATGGATGTTTACAGACACACTTCATCCAGTCAGACTGAACCTGAGCTATTTCCCAACGTAGAATAGAGGAGAAAAATACATATAGACTTGGTCCAAAATACGTTCTGTTGGGATTACATCTAACGGTGGTTCTATAAAGTATCTACTACAATTCACGGCACAAATTTCAGATTTCTTACTGATAAATTATGAAGCCATGTGATTTTCCTTCCACTTCGCCATTACGTTTGATTCCATCCAAAACAAGATAAAGTTTGTCTAAGTTTGTGGCTGGAACAGGCCATGATGCATGGCACCATATCTAGACGTTGAAGTTTTATGTTTTCCACTTTGTTGCCTGGTGTCAATATTAACTTGGCCTTAGAATCACAATGATAGTCGATGAACTAATTAGTATCAGCACAACATTGTTGGAATTAAATGTATTAAATATGCAATCAATGCAGTGCAATAACATAAATCCACAGTTAAGTTTCCACTTTACTGCAGTGTTTTCCCATTGGATTCAGGCCATGATAATGCAAAAACATTTTTATTATTATTATTATTTAGTATGGATTACAGTACATGTACAGTACATACATAACAGTCACATTAGTGAAAAGGGGGGATAAATTACTGCCACCATTCATTCATTCATTAACTGTAGGTTAATGAATGAACACAGTGTGTGTAAGCAGTGATGGTGAACTGAATGACATAACACTGACACCATCATCAGCATGTAAAGAATTCAGAATAACAAGGTAATAAACAGGTAATAGTGATGATAATAATAAATCCGTATATTACCAGGTAAACATAAACATGCAATGGATCAATTAATGCTGTTAAAAATTATTACATAGGATGAGAAAGGAAGAATAATGCAGAAGAGATTAGAACGAAAACTTGAGAGACAACAGGAATTGCTTGTGTTTAACTGTGATCAGTTAATAAATGAAAGTATATTTTATATTGTGAAGCGCCTGCCAAATCATCTAATCTAATCTAATGTTTCAGAAAAAAAGACAGAAAATTGACAAATCTTTTCTTTCTATATTAATTTTTGGTATCTTCATTTCTGTCTGTTCAGAATAATTATTTGTCCAAGTGTACATATTTATGCAGATGGTGCATAGATGTACTTTATGTAACTGTGACCATGAGTTTTAACCACAAGTAGAGCAAAGTGTGCTGCTGGTAATAGGTACAGATGTTCAGAGCTGCTGAAATGTGATGTTTTGGGTTTTTTTTTTTTAAACAAACCCCCCAAAAAAGGCTGATACCACAGATGAGCTCTTAATTGGCTTGGATCCTCTTTTATTCTACAATCAGCTCAGATTAAATTTAAAAAAAAATAATTTGTAACCAAATGGGAGTCATATTTTCTCGCTCGTCCATAAAATGGTGCTTTTAAAGGTTGACCTAATGTGCTTTTTGGGTCGTAATGCTTCAGTTTCACCGACGCCGTTTGTTTTTGAAGCAGAGCCGTTTTCATTATTAACAGAGTTTAAGGACAGAAGAACTGGTTCCACAACACATTATTTCAGCTTAGTGGAAAAATGTGAAAAACCCATAATTGATTCAATAATAATAATAATTAAAAAAAACATAGTTAATTTGGCTTCTTTGCTCAAAATATTTCTTACCAAGCAACACAATGTGTGAAAACTATTGGTTTAGGTTAGGGATGCACAATATTGGATTTTTGGTCGATATCCAATTTGCCAATACACTAAAACCCATTTGGCCGATAACCGATACCAATACCGATAATTTTTTTCCTATACCTACTTATTGAAACTATATGACTTTCTCTACTGTGGATTAAAATACTGCATTATATTTTTCAATCTAGCCTGTTACCAAATGCTAATACTAAAAATGAGGCTGAAAATGATGCAACACTTTCAACTTGCTTTATGTTTATTGTCAAATTTATTCATGACATTTCCTCAACGACAACACAAAACAGTGCAAATTTGAGGTTGTGCTGAGCTGCAGGCATCATTATCACTGGTTTGTCATATAAAAACAACACCTTTTATGTTGGTGAGTTATTTTGACAAAATGGCCGATATTAAATATTACAGCTAATATCAGTCGATACCAATACCATTCTGGTATACTCTTACTTCATATGAATCCAGATGTTTTATCTGAATTTTTTATTTTTTTTATTTTTATTTTTGTAGTGGACCCTTCATCCTGTCCTCTTTGCCTAACTTTCTCACTTCTGGTTACTGCTGCTTCCTCTTTGTGAATATTAAGCAAGCTGTCAAAGACTCCAGCTCCCAATTCCATTCAGATGTATCATTTTTCATTTATCCTAGAAATAACTCGTAAGTCCGTGTTCCTCTTGTACTTCCCCTGAACAGGTACAACCCATATCTGTCAAAAACAGTTCATAGGTTATCAATCCAATCCATCAACTACTTGACATATTTGCTAAGCAATCAGCTTTTGGACATTCATTTGCTTTTTACCCCCAATCTCCCCACTGTACAGGCAAACCTTAGTCTTCCAACAAAAGCTACCAGAGATGCTCCCTTTTCAAACAACCGCTGCCATTCAGCATAAACATAATGACTTTTTTTCTCACCCATTTACTTTAAAAACTAATTAAATCTTTCCTGTTAAGGCTTTAAAGGCCTCTTAGGAATTGAATGAAGGGGTCCGTGCATGCAAAAAGACAGAAGGGAAGACTGTTTTTATTTCATTATGTCGACAAGACAGATGTTGAATTGAAGAATGAAAACTGAGGTAAATAAAGCCTCACCTCGGATGTTACAATCACATATGCTCTGATGTGTTGCTGAATCAGTCATTCCATAACATTTATGCCTCCAACTAGAACATATTTAGAGTTAATATTCACTGACAATAAAAATAGAGGCTACATAGTCCTGCAATGTAATGTGTTAGGGTTTACAAAAAATGCAAATGTAGTCCTTACCAGTTTTAATATTGATTAAAAATAAAGTCCAACACCAACACATTACGTTGCATCATCTTTCGTTCAGCAGACTACAAGCCAACATTCCTAAATGGTGAGTGTAAACCCAAAATTCACCCTCACCGCTTCATAGGAATTGTAAGTGGGAACAGGGAGCCACTTATAAAATACACTAAGATACTGATAATCATAAGTGTGAGCAGCTCTACACAAGAATACATTTTAGTAATGTAAACGCAATGACGGAAAAGAAAGACAATCAGCAATAACTTCAATGTTTTAACCATCCCTAAAACCAACAAAGCTTCTAATTTGGACACGACTGTACGATAAATGGTTCGTGGAAAGTCTTGAATATGCTGAAAAATGTTTTCTTTCCCATCACAGTCCAGAGTTTCCTCCAGAAAACCCGCTAAGCCATTTATAAATTTTTTTCACTTCAATTATTTCATCTTAATTAAAGTGTTTAAAATTTATCCATGACTTGCCACTTTGTTGGCTGAGGGTTTTATGGTGTAGACTCGTAAAGACAGGCGGTTGTTACAGCTATTCGGTGAATAGAAAATTTTACTTGACCTCAGTCTCCCTATACTGACCCTACTATGTTGCCATTATGCTTCTTACTAAAGAGACTCTTTAACTCGTCTTTGCCATCACTGTTACTGGTGTGTATATATAAAAATAATAGTAAACAAGCAATGCTTAGTCTGGGGGGGCCACAAGTAAAGCCTGGTGACCCGCCAGGCTTATAATACACTGATGGAAACCCTGTTGTCCAACAAACCGACATGTTATGATGGGATTGTTTGATGTTCATATACCAATAACATTTGTTTTTCTTGGTAAACTCCAACTTTACCATGCTATTCCATGTAAACATTTCATTGTCTCTCCACATGAACATTTTAGAAGTAGCCTCTACTCTCAGACGTTAGACCATCAATATTTCTTCTTTCCTGGAGAGTTTCAGGTTACAGTATTTTATTAAAATCAGCTTATTGGTCTTCAGAATAGGAAGAACAGTGGGCACATAGCTACTGAAAAGTGAAACTTTTAAATTGGTTGCTTTTTCAAATCTATAGGTTTTAATTTTACCACACATATATATAAGGATTTCCACATGAAAGTGATGCGACTTGTATTGGAAATGGTCCAATACAAGTCAGGAAATAGGACAAAAACATGTCACGTGTTTCAAAAAAACAAACCTCGAGGAACAGTTTTTTTTATTTTATTCTTATTAATTTTGTTATTGAGGAGCTTTCTGATGATGTAAATGAACTAGGCTAAGTAGTGGAGTCAGACGGGAGCTATGTGGGCTGCTTTATACTTGGTTTACAGTTCGCATCCGCCCTGTTGGGAGTCCCTGCCGCTGCTTGGATGGCAGTTATAAATTGATTCACTTTTCCAGCCCATTGTTTCCATCCTTAACCTAATTCTCCATCCCTGTGTGCAATCAGTCTGCTCGTAGCTCACAGGCAACAAAATGAATGTTTTGTAAATACAACAAAAAGTGTTTTTGTTTTTTATATCAGACAACAAGCTGATAGTATCTTGCAGATTTGTCCCAGAGGCAAAAAATAAATACCATTGTAGGTTTTGAACATTAAGATACTGTGAAGTTGCCACTGAAATGGAAGCGGTGACACTTTCATGCTGCAAACAATGAAAGTTTAATTCCAACACTTCCTGTTTTTGGACTTCTACAGTTTACAAGTGAAATTATGCTTTTTTTCTGCATCAACATTGAAAGATTTTACTTGATTTTTGTACCAACAACAATTCTGTACCACAAAGTAAGCTTGGCTTTTTTTTTTTTTGAGGGCATTAAAGTATCCTTTAAATTCACTGGAGGTCACAGGCATGCACACAAATATGCTATTGATCCGTTGCCCTCAGGAAGAAAGCGCATCCTGTGGCCCCGGAGTGTTTGATGTGGAAATGGTCCAGTCCGGCTTTAAAAGAAGCCCCCCCACCCCTTCGTCATAAAAGGAAGGGTTTAAATGTCGCACCTTGCCCTCCGACAGGCTGCTCTACAAACGAACGTGCGTTCTGGTAGGAGTGTTAGCATCCCATGTAGCCCAGTATGCATGTAGCAGTGTGAGGTGTGATGAAGCTATTTCTGGAGTACAAAATGAGGTCACAGATGGAGACAGCTGAACTTAAGTGATTTCTGTTGTACCTCCCGATGCTACATGACAGCGTGTCACATGCACTGTACGCTCCGTGCAGCTGATTACTGGCGACGCCAAATCCCAGAGACCAGAACTGCTATTGTCCTGTACGATCCACCTTCAATTATCGTAGCTGTCTTTGCCGAGGTTCACGAATCAGTGCAGAGACGGGGAAAGCCTTGGAGAAATGTGGCACATCTGCACAGCCCACATTTAGACACATTTATGTGTAGAACTATTCAGGCTGTAGGTCAGACTCGGTGTCTGACAGTAACAGAATAATGTTAACTCCGCCTGACAAGCCTCCCTTCCTCAGTTAAAGGATACATCTAATCTGTTCTGTCTGTGCCTTAGCAGTAAACATGCTACACAAAATAACAAAACAAAACCAGTTTTGTTTGGGATGCGTGACATAAAGTAATAAAATATACAATGTCAAGGTTGAAAGACATCACCAATAACCTCAATGCTTAAAGCTGGAATAAGTAACTTTTATTAAAAATGTTTGTTTGTTGTTGTTTTTTTACATATTTCCTGAAACTATCAATATATTGTGACAATGTAACTTTAGAATCTATAAATAAAATTGCCTTTATCTGCCTTCTGGACAAATACAATGCTCAGTAAAAACCAACTAATCAAATTCTGGAAGAGTGTATTAGCATTGTAAATCACACTTGTGTATGCGCTGCACAGAGAAACAACTTACCCTTGCAGGTAAAATGGTTATCTGCCATCATCAGTGGCCAAGCTAAGTAGCTGAGCATTCACAGCCGGCTCCTGTGGAAAAGATGTTGCAGCCCTGCAACCCTTTCCTTGGATGGATGCATGGACAGACAGCATAGCATTCTCAGCTAGCATAGATAGCTAGACAACAATACAATACAAATAGTATCATTTAAAGGCTCTTTTACTTTCTCAGTTATAAATTATCCACTGACTTACTTTAATAAAACTACCGTAGGCTAATTAGAGTGAATGTGTGCAATACTATGCTTTTAGTGTAATTTAGAACTGAGAATGGTAGAAAACATGTAATGTGATATCAGAGATGTAAATTAATGTTTTGGATGTAACAACTTTTCAGTGTAAGCATTTCTATTTGATAACAGATGGATGATTTTTAAACTTAAGCAAAATAATAATAATAATAATAATAATAATAATAATAATAATAATAATAATAATAATAATAATAATAATAATGATAAATAGCGACTTTAATTGCTTAATTTTCTCCTTAAAATAAAATTTCTCTTCCATGAAATGTTTTAAATCGGTGGTGCCCAGTCAGTCCTTTAGGGTCGTCATCCTGCATGTTGTATTTTGTTTCCCTGGTTCAGCACAGCTGGATCTAATGATGGCTAACATCTGTTAAAGCCTGTTGAAGAGCTAATTCAACCATTTAAAGCTGCTGTGTTGGACCAGGGACATGTCTAATACCTGGAGGACTCTGACCCTTGAGGACCAGCTGAGCACACCTCTGCTTTCACTTACCTTGTGAATGTTCATTTTTCTCAACATGTCTTGTCTTTTTACTTTTAATGAATAAGTGCTTTACAGCAGCCAATTCCAGTTCGGCCTGTTAGTTGAATAAAGGCACTAGAGGTTTCAAAACAGTAACAAAACTAAATTAATAAATTTCTCACTCAAACCTTTCCAAGGATTTAAAATAAAAGTGCTTTTAATGAGAAACTATAGAAAGTGTCACAATGAACAGAATTTTCTACTTTTGTAATTAACACAGTGTTGCTCCTCCCCCACCTGTTGCTCTTAGCTGTTTAGCTGGAAGAAAGAAGACGTTGCTGTCTCTCACAAGACAAATTTGACTACTTAAAAAAACATTTTTGGTTGCAAAAACACAGACGGTAATGATCTAGATAAAAAAGCACTATCCATCACCTTGTTTTAAAGACTACAGTTAGTTAGTCAGCTGACTGCAGGTTGAGCCTGAGCAGATAGCTGACAGACTACCCAAAATCAGCCTGTTAAACTCCCAGTTACAGTGACTGCTCTGTATATGATTCACACTGACTATATCTACATTTGCATTTAAAATGTCGCAAAACTTTGTCAATATTCCGCTAATGTTGAAAAAACACAGTTTTGCAATTGAGGTGTTTGCATTAAATTAATCCAAATAAAATCACTGGTGAATATGTTTGTTCACACATTAAGTCATTTAAAGACACAATGACATGATTCTCCAACCACTTCCTGTCGCATTCATCATCGTGGTTTGGGCCAGAGGCCATGTCCTGTTGTGGATCATGTGACTCGTGGGATGTGGAAAATGTGTTTCCCTTGCAGATTTGCAAAATAAACCAATTTCAATACAGCCAACAAAAACATCTCATCCTTTTCTCAAAACTTTTTCTCAAAAAAAAAAGAGTTTTTTGAAATTGGTATGTTTCCATTAATCAGATTTACTTTGAAAATATCAAACTGCCCTATTAAATGGTCAACGGAAATGCAGCTACTAACATTTCAGTTACAATGCATTATATTTGTGCTTGACAGTAAAATATTTGGTCACTAACTGTTGTTTATATTCATCTTTGATCTAGATTTGTTAAGCAAGACTCTGAATCTCAGGAAGAGTAGTGAAGACATTATGATGACTGAAAATAGAGACTAGTAAGGAAAACTGTAGATAATTGCATCAGTCATTGCGGTACTGAATATTATCCAAATATTTTTCTAATTTTTTAGATCTATTAAGATCTTATGTTCAAATCTAACAGTGGTCATTTATAAGATCAATTTTAACTGTTGAAGGCAATGTTATATTATTTTCACATCAATAATAATTGAGTAGTTATGTATTATTTGAATAAAACCAGTGAGATCATGTCAAACAGTTTTGTTTTAAACCATGAGAAGCTCATCCTGACCTATGCCTGGTTTCCATTAAATGAGCTTTAGTTTTTCTGTAAGTGTATATAGACCCGTGTATCTGTGCACGTTTTCCATCTATCAGTATTCAGTCCAACATAGCAGCTGCCAAAAGCTTAGGAGGCTGTTGCTAGGCAATGCCATTTAAAATCCATCCTTCTCTGTATGTTGGAAGCAGGGTGGCTCTGTTTGTCTTCTGGGGTTGGAGCTAATACCACAGTGTAAGGTTGAGTAGCATGAGACATTTGCCTTGTTTGTTTTCTGCAGCCACTTTTCAAAAATGTTCAGTCTGGTTTGACCTCAGATCACTTGAAACAATTGAAACTAAGCAGCTTTCTAGGAACAAAACAAAGAGAGAGGACGTTTGCAATTTACATTTTCTAAAGAGGCATTCTGAAAAGATCACTCATCTCGCTTACGTTTTGAAGAGACCTGTGGTCAAGCCACTTAAGTGTACATCCTTTGTTGACTCTTAGAAAGTAGGTCCATCCATCATAAAGCAGGATTATCCATCATAAGCTGACAAAACAGATACCACATCTGTTGTTCTTTGCTTTTTTATTTTTCCAAGGCCCCCGTTGAGTTCATTGTGAGGTTAACTTGCTGTCTGTTGCTGCATCAGAAACTGGATAGAAGTCAGCAAAGTCAGTGTTTAAGACATAGATGTTACTGTATGCACAGCACAGATGGAGTTCTTAACTTGAATGCTTCGTTTCATACCCAAATTAAAGCACTTTTTCTCTCTGCCTGCCACCATTTTAGCAGTTGTAGAGACTCCCTGCGTTGGTTGATTGGAAAATCACCATAACCCGACTAATGATGTGGATTGCACTTCACATTTCATGTGTCTTATAGCTCTTTATTAGGAAAAGGGATACAGCAAGAATGGAGTCATATATTGATTTGCTTTACACGTCTTCATTTTCTGTTAATCGTTTTGTTTGTTAGGTGAATGTTGTCAAAAGAATACAAAACCATCGAATGCAGAGACTCCATAGCACCGTGATGAAGGGAGCATGAAGCCACGGAGAGATGACGTGACTAAAGGAGTCTGTGAGAGCAGGCGGACCATACAGAGCGGTGACGCTGCCAGAGAACAGTGTTTGACTTTGATTGTGACAACATGAGTCACCACTTCTGTTCCTCACCGCAGGGTCCGAGAATGAGAAACCACAACACCCCGGGGACCCAAAAATGTATCACTGTCCATCTGAGTGGACATGCCCTCGTCTTTCCTTCGGCCAGCTTTGAGCCACGACCCCTTCATCCTCCCTCTTCTTATCAAGTAATAGGTCGGTGATGGTAGAGCTACAGCGTTGGCTGATTTACATAGAGAAATTAATACTTGGTGACTGTAGCTCATCTGGGCCTTTGAGGGCAAAAAGGGCTGGTTAGGAAAATGTTTGTGTCCTCAATGGATTATTGTCTGACTGCGTGTGTCTGTTTCAGTGAGTAGTCATTTTGAAATCTGAAAGCGGTGGGTCTGATTCCAACTCCCTCTTGCCACAAGTCAGTGTAGTCTTGAGCAAGGCTTTCAAGCCAAAGTTGTCTACCAATTTGGGTATGTGCGTCTATGGCAGTGTGAATGGGTGAATGTACATGTTGTCACAACTCTTCAATATCTAGTCAGCCCTGCTTCTGTTTCTTTTTTTGGTCTTTTTTATTTCTCTCTGACTGCCGTTGTATGGTCGCATTTGCCTTGCACTCATTGCATTTCCTCTGCTATTGAGCAGGTGTCTATAGTGAAACGTATACCACTACACAGCAGGAATGACAGCAGCAGATACAGAAAGCATGCACTTCATCAATAAATGTAACACTGTTTTAAATCATGTGAAGGTCAGCTATCATCTGAGTTTTTAATGACCGCATTCAGAACAACTCCTATTTTTATATAGCATTTATAGTATTACTATATTAATACCCAACTCTGTTTCGAAGCAGTCGGAATTTACCATCAAGAGTTAGACGTTAGGTTTTCACCCAGGGAGTCTGAAAAGAGAGGTAAAGGACTCTTTTCCAAAGAACTGAATGACATTCTGTTAAAGAAACAGATAAGTATATTGAAAAGAAAATTTTCAAATACATTTTGACCATTCATAAAACTTATTCAAAGCCAGAAGGCATTCAGTTGAGTCCTTGGTCATGTGACTGAAGTAGAGCATAAAAGTAAAAATGGAAACTAATGTATTTTCCCTTGAGCTCGACTGTGTTGAAGTGGAGCTGGTGAAGGACAAAAAAAAACAAAAAAAAAAACAGAAGAAATTAGATGATGGGCTAGGGGGTGGCATCAAAAGCGAGGTAGTCAGATTTGTCCAGACATTCACCATGATCAAGTTTACTGATTAGTGAAAGCTGGAAAGTGCAAAGACAGGCAGGTAGTGGCCTCCTTGAACGCTTGAGGTAGAGAAAGAAAAGGGTCATGGGCATGATTAGCTGGATGTCCTCTTACCAGCCGACTACTCCTCCAGAGTCCAATTAGAGTGGAGGTGGGTACAGAAAGAAACCATGGAAGATTCCTTACATACTCGAAATAAAAAAACCACAAGTCCTGACACAGAAGTCATGTTATAATCAAAGCCCCCAGACACACAACCCTAGACATCCACACTGCTGATGGCATGCTGAAAGAGCACAAGGCATGGGTTAGAGATTATTCCTTCACTTTTGTAAGAAACAGTACTTGCTGATGCTTGATTTTTATTACACGATGTGGTATTTCAACATTTAACTCACATTTCCACAGCTAGCATTATAATGCTCCTGTAAATGTATATATACACCGTTTTAAATTTTTGCATCCAGAATCATCTTCTCTCCCACCTTGTGACAGAAAGATATTTTGGGATGATCAGCTTTGGAGCTGAATCAGAAACATCATGGCAACATGCGAAATCCTAGGATTAGAAGCATACCCTACATGTCCTTTGTGATTCCATACGTCTTCACTTTATAGAGCTTGATTTCTACATCCTTAAATGAACCTTAGAAGTTTGGTCAGGTATTTCATAATGATATAAATAAGCATCTCTGTAGTTATTGCACCAAATACGTCAATATATGTACAAATTGTTTCAGCAATCTTAGCTGAACACAGACCTGGAAATGACATATTGTACACCTCAAACAGAAATATGCTGAACGTCATATGGGAAGGTTATCAGAATATAAATATACTAATAAAAATGTTTAATGTAGCAGATTTTAAATCAGCCAGATTGGCTTAGTTCGCACCAGGCGATAAAATGATTCTAACAATTATTGCTGTTTAACACCTGGAGGACAAACAGGATAAATTATTTTTCTACCTTTTATGCCCACAGCTTTTTCAAAGTACTAACAAGGCTGCCAAGTAGTTTTAATCACATTTACAGTGTAGTCCTTTTAGACAGTGAACAAAGATGCCAAAGAAAACGAGTTTTATTTCTCCATTTTATCATCCTTATCCAAGTTTGTAGGACACAGTAGGAGTGTAACCGTAAAAACTGCAGACAGACTGTGATTTTATGCGTATAAAAGTAAACGGCAACAAAAAAAAGCTAAGGTTGCAGTCTGCTGCTGGCCACACAAGCAAGATACAGCAAGCAATGCTGTTTCTGTGTCTTGGCAGAAGGATGCGTTTGTGAGTGTGTGTGTCGCATAATGACCTTGAGTTCATCTCACCAACGCAACCCCTGCAGCGCTGGGAAAGGACTCCTTTGAAGTACCCGGCTCTCAGAAAGAGCAAACAGACATTAGTGGACAACCAAATGCCTTGTAAGGTTCAGCCAGGGGGGTTTTCTGTATCTGCACGTTTCTTTCTTAACATTGACACCAACACATTTTCACATGGTGGACCACCTTTCAGAGGCTTGAGGTGCTGAATATGTACCGGTTAAGTCAACTGAACCGCAATCAGTCCCCAGCAACAACAGAGAGCAATATTGTTGCTGCATCAGTGGATCCTTGCGTGTGCCTGTATTGCCTGTGTTGTTGTGTTCATGGGTGACACAGAATGACCTTTTAGCACACCTCAGACTCTTTGTGTACAATCATGGCCAAAGTCATTACGGCCCTTACTCGCTGTCAAAATTATTCAATCTCTGTTAGACGAGATGTTACCATGGAGCTCTCAAGAGCAGGTTTTGGTCTCAGATGGCGAAAAAACATACAGACAATTAACAAGTTGATTGATTGATTGAGCACTTAACAACAACTAACAAATCATAAGAAAAAGAAAATCAACAATAAAAATAAGGGAAAATTGCACTAATCTAAATGGTATTAAAATTCTGTCTAAAGAAATAAGTCTTGAGCTTAGACTTAAAAATGTCTGGGTGGAGCAAAGATCTATAGGAGGTTGTTCCAGTGTTGAGGTGTTGCCACTGGAAAAGCCCGGTCACCTCAGTGCTTTAGCTTAGTCTGTGGGACATCTAATAAAAGTTGATTTGATGACATCAGGGATCTCCTTCATAGAGGAAGACTTAAAGATTCAGATAAATAAGATGGGGCAAGGCCATTAAGAAAATAAAAAAGGTCAAATCAATTCTAAAATGGTCAGGAAGCCAATGTAAAGAGGATAAAACGGGGTTTAACCAACTCCCCACATCCTGGGGAGTTGGTTAAAAGATGGGTTGCGGCGTTCTTTTACTACATTTTCTTGTTTTTATTCCAAAACAATACTGGCGATAGTCAGTTCTTACTAGTTTTATAAAAGGCAAAAGTGATACGGTGTTATTTTAATATCGTGAGCTCTTGTATTACATAATCATGTCAAACCTCTACCTACAGCGGATTTCTCAAAAAGTAACAGATCAGCTTGTTGAACTTGCTGTAGGAAGTTACAACAGAATCAGCCAATAAGTGATCATTGATTTCTGTTAAAACTTCTGTCTTCATAATTTTTCCCACATAGAGTGCATTCTAAGTATTTGGTCTCTCTTGCTTTTGTGTATTTTGTTTCCCTAGCTTATTTTATGTCATACACAGTGCTTCAAATACATTTAGGTAAAAATGACAAGAAATCATTTTCATGATATGAAACTTTCATATTATCTGTTAAATGAGTCAACATTATCTCCACTTAAAATGAACAATTCTGTTTTTTGAATAGTATCAATATTTTTATTTATAAAGAACGCTGACTACAAAAGAAATTAAGCATTCAGATTGTCAGATTATCATATTGTAATATAGAAATCATTTTGTCTAATATGATGTATTATACTGTAGTAGCACCTCATACATTAGTTGCATCATCCCCAGAAGGGAGTGTAAAATGTACTATTTCTACCTCTTTGTTTGTAGAGTCTAAGAATGTGTGTGAAGCAGCTTCCCCAAACAGAAGTAGAAAGAGGTCAGTTCGGTTCCCCAGAGGGAAACAAGATGGTGTTGAAACAGTCTGAAAAGGTAGATGTGGTGAAAGGAAGAAAAAAGGTTAGAGCTGTAGGGATTTCATTTAGTTCCAGGAAATCAATCACAGTCTGCCTGCATTTACGGAACAAGGCCACATGTGTTTACAACAACAGATGCAAAGCAATAAAATAATAAGAGCCTGTTTTAAATTTGATCAGAGGAGCTACATTGAAGGGGGATGAGGGAACACAAGTTCTATTTTTGTGTGCACCTTAGTTTTACCTGAACTCAGACACACGCTTTGTGTCTTTATTTGTGTACAAGAGCAGCTGAAGGTTTTGTTCACATTTTCTCATTTCTACAGCCTAAAAAAGCCCTCATGTTCAACCTCAAGTCATCAATGTTTTCGGGTCTAATCCAGGAGCCTGTAACCCTGTGTATGGTCCTTCACATCGTTCACTGTGACTCTTAATAACTTTAGCCAAAAATGCTAAAGAATTAAGCAATGTTCTAAAATATATGGGTAATTAAAAACATGGTGACTTTAGGTGTTTTTATGCAGTATGTGTATAAGATTCCTACAAGGAATGACACTAACAGTGTAAGGATTACTCTATTTTTACAAAGTACATTTTTTTTGTGTGTGTATCTTCTGGTTGAAAACATACATACTTTTGTGACATTGTTTTCAATACTTATTAGTTTAGAAAAATTGCTCATTACCTTAGTTTAACATTATCAGAACAAGAGTCTAGAGGAACCCCTACTCGCTTATAAATCAGAGACTACTAATTCTTAGACAGAATTATACTCTATGTGTTTTCTTTTTCTCTTCGTTTGCTCTTTCCTTTGGTTTGTTGTTTTGTTGCATTTCTTTCTAATTCATGTAAAGCACTTTGAATTGCCTTGTTCCTGAAAATGTGCTATATGAATAAAATTACCTTACCAACTGAATGCTCTGTTGACAAAAATATATTCATTCATTTGATGATATTCTTGATGTTAAAACCTAAAATCAAGAATTGTTGTTCAACTGAAAAGTCAACACAAATTTATGGATGTCTTGAATTGCTTGGCACAATCAGTGGTAACCTCACCATCACCGTGTTAGATGTAAATAATAAAGAGTATTTATTTCTGTTCTTCCCAGTGAGCAGCGGGCCTTCCTGTTGGAGAACGCTCCCTGTAACGCCCCCAACTGCAGCAGCGTGGGACGAATGTTCCGCATCCACTGGGACCAAACGGACCTGGGAGCGATCCAGAAGGCCGTCATGGCTACTTTCTTTGACATCTATGAGGACGTGAGTAAAGTATCTTTATTATTATACGCTGCTTTTTCCTTGCGATACTCTGTTCCCAGTTCACCAGTAATGAATATCTGCTATCTTTACCCGGTTGAAATACCTAATAAACTTATCAGACTTTGTGAGAATTTCAACATTGCTAAATAAATCCGATAGAGTAAACAAGAATATTTTGAATCTTGAGTTAATAAAAGTGTATTATTAGGTTTCTGTCTACCACAAAAAACAAAGTGTTTATATATATATACATATATATATATATATATATATATATATATATATATATATATATATATATATATATATATATATATATATATATATATATATATACACTGCTCAAAAAAATAAAGGGAACACTTAAACAACACAATGTAACTCCAAGTAAATCAAACTTCTGTGAAATCAAACTGTCCACTTAGGAAGCAACACTGATTGACAATCAATTTCACCTGCTGTTGTGCAAATGGAACTTTGTACAGAACAAAGTATTCAATGAGAATATTTCTTTCATTCAGATCTAGGATGTGTTATTTGAGTGTTCCCTTTATTTTTTTGAGCAGTATATATATATATATATATATATATATATATATATATATATATATATATATATATATATATATATATATATATATATATATATATATACAGTATATACAGTATATATTTCTTCCTTTTTGTTCCATATTTGGTTTTAGCAGATTGTTTCCTTAGATTATTGTCACTAATCAAATTACAAGCTCCTCAACCAGGGATGCAAACAATTGGTCTACTTATGATTAATTGTCAATTAATGATTTATTAGATTAAAATGAGTTCCAATTGATTTACTAGTAACGTTTTCAAAGACCTTCTTTGAGTGTTGTTGTGTGGCTGCCATCCAGAAGAGGGCGCCGCTGGTCATCCTTACGCAGATTTATTCCTGTATCGAGTCGATACAGGAATAAAGATGGCGGGGCATTCCTTCCTGTTTTGTTATATTTTACAAATATGTCAAAGTTAAATATGAGAAAACTACCAGTTTGTGTTTATTCAGAGATTCTTTAATACAGCTGACACACAAAAATAGTTACAATATAATAATGTGCTTCCTTTCTTAGGAATATAAAGAGAAAGAAAACTTTTAAAGGGTTTCAAGAAAATGGCCGCTTATCAGTTAATCGTTTGTCAGTCAGTAAAATCAATCAGCTTTTGCTGAACTCATTAATTGATAACTTGCACCCGTATTATCAACACTTCAGTTCTTTTACAGCCCTTTTTATTTACTGATTGATCCTCATTGATCCTCATATATATTCTGATCCATACGGGCATCCATAGTATGTCCCTGTCCTGATAATTACAGCGGCTAAACTTCTCTTTTTGTTTTGTTTCTTATCTCTATCTACATTTACAGGGAATATTAGACATGCTCATCCTGAGCGAGGCAGAGGGCAAAAGCGACTTAATGATCCACGCATTGAAGAACAATTTTGAAGCTGATGCCTATTTTGTTAAAGTGATGGGTAAGTGACTTACTGGCCAGATTTTCTCCTTTCTCTTCTTTTGTGTAAAAGAAGCAATTTGAACAAAGGAAAAAAGGCTTTTTTTTTCTAAAAGTGTCTTCAGCACATTACACACTAGTTTTTTCTTTTATTTGCTATAACAGCCCCACCTAGACCAATTAAACACAAGCAAGTCTATTCCCCAATCTAGAGAGCAGATGGCCGTAACTATTATCTGTCATATAATTCAGATTTTTTCGTCTGCAGTTCCTCCGTTGGTGCTGCAGTCTGGAGCTCGTTTGTGCTCTGTGATCAATTCCAAATCCATTAAGTTAAAATGGATATTTTAAGCACAAAACTTCTATGTCCCAAAAGCCAACATGTATAGTCTGCCCACTTTCCTTGGCTCTGCACTATCGGCTTCAATAATGCTTAAAAATTCTGTGCAACATTGTTTTTAGTATAGTCTAGTTGAAATTAAAATGCCTTGCAAAACTTTACATACAGAGTTTTTCTTACATTTTCTCATGTCACGAAAATTTTGCTGGACGATAAATTGTCCCAGAAGTTATTGCGATAAACGATAACATTGTTGTTTTGAGACCATATTTAGGTGGTATAATGACAAAGACATAATAATGCAAAAAGACATTCTCATAGATCAATAAAGGTTCATTAGAATTTAAAGTTTAACACTGGAACTAATAGACATTTTAAATATCCAAAATAAATAAACAAGACAACAGAAACAACAAATATAATGAATTATGAAGTCTCTGTAAACAAAATGGTCCTTTAAGAAAAGGACAGGTGAGACCAAAGAACCAGACTGAAGACATGTTTTGAGAAAAAATGATAAATCATCCAAATGGAAATTATTGAGCTGGTTTTAATTTATTATGCAATTAATCGATATTTATTGTGACAGGCCTAGTCACAATAAACACTCAATTTTCTGTGAGTATTTTGTGACAGACCAACATTGTTACATAGTTTTGTAATGAATAAAACTACACTTTTTTTATCGAAAAAATGTACTAGTATTTGTAACCAACATCCTCTGAGCCAGTACTTCACAGTAAGTACAGCTGTCAGTGAAAGAAATCTTTCTACCAGATTTGCAAATTTAGAAACTTAAAGTTTTGCTTAAGATAGCCATAACTCAATCATATTGCATCAAATATTACCACATATCTTCAGTGGAATTTAGTCGAGGACTTTAACTGGGCCTTTCTGACACTTGGACTTTGGCTTTTAGGCTTGTTGTCCCACTGGAAGGTAAACCTCGGCCCTCGTCTTAGGTCTTTTCCAGATTCTACAAGCTTTTCTTTCAGGATTGCTCTATGTTTAGCTCCATCAACTCTGGCCAGTTATCCTGTTCCCACAGCACGAATCTGTCACCACTATCCTGCACTGTGAAGATGGGGATACTAGCATTTTGCATGTAGGCTAAGAAGTTTAAACTTTATCCCCTTCCTACCAGAGCACCTTCTTCCACCTGTCTGCTGCATCCCCTTTATGTTTATATTTATCTTAAGATAAATGGCAACACTTTATTTGATGGGGTGAGCATTAGACTGACATGTCATAAACATGACATAAAACCTGTCATGAAGAGGAAGGAGTTTTCATGAATGTTTATAATTGTTGTCATGAAGTGTCATTCGGTAAATAATGACACTTTTAATGCAAAGTTGACCATTTTAATGGACTTTTAATACAAGTTTTAATGCAACTTTGCATTAATAGGGTCATTATTTATCAAATGATGCCTGATGACAACAGTGGTAAACATTCACGAAGACTCCATCATCATGACAGGTTTTATGTCATGTTTATGACAGTGTCACGTCAGTCTAATGCACACCCTGTCAAATAAAGTGTTACCAGATGGATACTTTGATGTTTGTCAGTGTGTCATGACACAATGTGAAAAATTACAAGGGATGTGAATACTTATGCACTGTTCTGCAGTTGGATAAGTTGCATTAGCTATAAGGGGAACATACTAAATAAAAGCCATGAGCAATGGACAGTAACTGCATATTTCCTCTCTCTCCTCTAAAATAATCCAGTGTTGGAACCATTACTTGGTCCATTAAATTGAAACTACAAACAGTCCACATCATCTACGTAGTATGCTGTGTTTTGTCACGTTAGAAACCTTGTTTTTGCACCAGATGTCTGATTACAGAACCCTTTCTCTCAGTTTGTCAGTATGGCTTCTTTTCTAATTATCTTTTCAGCAGCGTTTGAGTCCAAACACAGACTCGTTCTATTCACGTCACAATCTCGTTCATCATCTTTGAGCTCAGTTGCAGACGGTTTTCTTTTCGAAAGGGAGAAGCAGACCATTTGTACGCTGACCGTAGAAATCGTGACGGTTCTAAAAGTGACAAGCGTCAAGCAGGTGACTGAGATCAGTAATTAGGCCTCCAGCTAGACTGAAAACACAGGGTGAGGGGGGATAAGCTGTTGTGTGGGAGGTTAGTGGATTACTGACATTAATGTCGATCAATAATAGAGGTGTTTCCATTAGCTATTTTCAAGATTTAAGGTTCATTTTATTAGGCTTTCTGTGTGAGCAAAAGAATTAAAAAGATTGAGACCCTGCAGATTATTATCGAAGCGGCTGGATCTAAAAACAACACAAAGCAATTTCTGAAACATAAATACAAATAAAGAAAAGCAGAAAAAGATTAGTGACAGTAGCTGCACCACTCTAACAATATAGCAGTTAAGGATCATTGAGCAGGGCATCGAGTTTAGAAGGAACAACCTTCATTTGAGTTGCTTTGTTCTCACTTTAAGACTTTTGAGCTTTCTGTATACAAGCAGAGGTGACGGGTGGGGTCCTTCGTGCTAAAGGACACACTGCTACCACACCTGCTGTTTTAGATGTCCTTAATAGCACAGAGGCTGCGATGAATTGTTTTTCGGTCAGGTATGACCAGCCCCAGCAGCAGAGATGTTTTACCTGTGGCAAAAGGGAAAAGAAGGTGAGTGCGGAGTCCACTAGCTTCCTCCTTACCTTCCCCATACTAATGCAGAGCTTGTTTGCTCTGCACCCATTCTAAGGGGTCTTTGAGCTCCCTCCTGTGCAGTGACTCATCGTTGCTGAATGCCAATCCTCTCGCAGTTATTGCATCTAAGGATGTTATAATCCCAGGTTTTTAATGCCCAATACCAATTCTTGGTGAGATCTTTCAGCATTGTGCCTTAACAAATACAGAGTCCTAGTCCGATATGTAATGAAATCGGTGCAAGGTAGAAGTCGTAAAAATCTCAAGTTTACAAAAGCCGTACAATATAACGTTTTGGACGGATCTTCATACAGTTGTCATCACAGAGCAGTTATCAACAAGTCATATCACAACAGAGAGCAAGCATGATATAATTAGCTTAGCCTTTTACCAAACTGCTCACCATGACATCATCATCAGCATGCGCAAGATGTGAGTTTATAGAAGAATGTAGTTGTATGCAAGAGGCAGGTTTGGCTTTAAAAAACAAATGCTAAAACTATATCGAATTTTGGTTACATGTTTTCCATCCATTTTTAGCTGCTTTCTTAACTGAGTAGCAGATTTCTGCAGGACTGATGTCATCAAAGTTCAACTCACAAACATATCTGACTCTTGCATATAGCTGCAGCTTTAAATGAACTCATTACTTGCCCTGTTGCTGATAATGTCATAGTGAGCATTTTCCTGAAATGCCAAGCTAATGATAGCATGTTATAATTTGTTATAGGGCTTGTTGATAACTCTGCTTGTGGCCTATTACGGGTGTGGTTCCAGGCAATCATGTGTTGGAAAAACCTACTTGGAATGAGGCGGCATAGATTTTCATAGTCTGTGGGGGGGTTTTTTGCATAAAACTTTCAATCTTTTTAGAAATAAACTATTTTAATTCAGTTTGCAGACTGAGAGTCTAGAAGGTAAAGCGCAGGTTTATAACGAGGAGTTTGAAATGAACCTGGTTCTGATACAAGCTGGTTCTTTTAAGAAGCATACATTCATGTTAGTTATGTATTTTTTGTGATCAATGACCAGCCTGATCGTGGCAATCACATTCAGAACCAAGAAATTATGGCAGCCATTTATGGAAGCAACAGTTACTTTTGATTCCAATAAACTTCTGTTAATTCCCATACAATTTTTCCAACTTTGACTATTTCTTTTATTTTGCTACCCCATCAGAGCGTGAGAATGTGAAACCAGCCCCATTACTCGATAGTCATGAATGAGTTTTCATGACATAAAGCGTTTTCTGCTGGTGATGCACATGAAAAATGCGTCATTCACTTCGATCTTCGTAAACCACATTGCTTACTTTTCTCTGTAATAGCATTTTGAGATAGTTGTTTTCAAGGATTGCGGGTAATTAGGCTGGGGAGACGAGTAGGGATGTGGCGTGAAGCTCTGCGTGTTTCCCCCTTATGTAAATGAAACCCCCTGGGGTCTGGAGAAAAGCAGCAGCATATGGATCATAAGAGGCACATTCTGATCTAGATTCTCTCTAGGCATTGTAGGCTTAGCATTAAGAATTTAGAATCTAAAACGGGACCAGATTTTTGTGATGGTTAAAAAAAAATCCCAGGTGATTTGGTACTATTTTGAAGCGAAAATGGTAGTAAATACAAAAAAAAATAAATAAAAACATGTATTTTTAGTCTGTTTGACAGCTCCAGCTTGATTGTTGTTTTGCGTGTGTGTGTGACCTTGGCACGTCTTCTTCCCTAATGCCTCAACACAAATTCCTTTGGTGCCGTCTCTTTAAACAGTGCTGTTCTTTTCGGTATCCATGTCTTGTCTCACTGCAGCACTTCAAAAAAATATATACAGAGATGCACGCACAACCGAGAATCCTTTTCCTCCTCGACACGTTGATGAGAACTCTGTCAGCAGCTTCTTCCCTGCATCTGACTTCAGTTGGTACATTTTCCCTGCTTGTAAATATTTCATACATGTTTGGTCGTAGCTAGCTGAGCAGCAATAGACTAAAAAAAAAAAATGATGTGCCATCTATTGTATCGCATCAACAACTTATTCCCCTCTGTCAAAAACAGCTTAATAGCATCCACCCACATCGACCCCAAGAGAGGAAATTGTTTTTTGTTTTTCTTTAAATGTCTTGGCACGAGTACTAACGTTTTCACCCTCGAAGTGAGGCTGTGAGAGTGAAGTTCATATTCAATCCTGGCACATCGTGTCAGCCAGCGCTGCATCTCTGTTGACAGCCTGATCCAGCCCTGCCTTCTATAAGGTGGAATCCTATTTCCTCCAGATGACATCCCTCGGCCCTCCCCTCCACCGTATTGAGCATCACCCACTGGGGAATTGACGGGTTGAGTCTAACGCGTGTGTCTGTGCAGTTTGCGAGTGAAAGCAAAGATCCTGCGGTCCGCTTGGACTCTCTGGGATGAATCCATCAGTTCTACCGCAAACCTCAGACAGCAGCCTTCGCTGCCTGCCAGCCAGAGGTCTGAACCCTTGCTGGGAGACGACCTGGACCTGCACAAATCTGACATCTTATCCGTCCAAACACCTGACAAGAGTGCATTGCATCTGGACCTTTACCTGCTTTGCTGTCTGAGCGTTTATTATTTAAGACCCATATGCAAAATTATGGGCATAGACTCAGCCTACTAAAAGATTTCAAAGCTTGGATGTCTATTGGATCTGTTTTTGAAAGTAATGTTATTTGCATGTTATTTTAAGTTGGACACAAGTGCATGTATCTTACAAGATGAACTCATACAGCACTGAATAAGATAAGATTTTAACCAAAAAATAAAAATCACTCCAACAGCTCCTGCTTGTGTTCACAAATAAAATCCAAGTTTAATTTGACTCGTCCATATGTTGGAGTTTTGCATGTTCATTTAATTTTAAGATGATTCTAATCCCCCCCAAAAATATTAAGATGTTAAGTTTTGTGTTTTCAGAAACACAAAACAACACAGCAGGGCAACTCAAGAACTGCTTCCTTTTATTTCTTCAAAATAAGGCCCAAAAACATGGCTAGAACTAGATTTAAGTCTTAATTTACATACCCTCACATATATTTCTACTAACTATATCTTAGACTTACTTCAGCTGGACAAAATCTAATGATGACAGCTGTTCACTATGATGAGCAACAATACTGTGCTGTCTTAATATTGAGGATGTAAGTCATGATGAAGACATATCCATGTTTGACATTAAACTGATCTAAATAGCATTCTTGAAATATGAAGTCTATACAATGGACCACCAGTATTCATGTGAATACTTGAGGCGACCTCTGAAAACGCTTGGAACTGCTTATTTTAATAAGTCAAACACCAAATATACCTTAACATGCATCAACACACACAGTGGAAAGTGTCTCGAAACTACAACAGAAGCTAATATTCCCTGGCTTTGCTCCTGGCAGTACAACCAGTCACTGCCAAGGAAACTGAATGGCACTCCTGGGTTAGCTGCTTTGCAAATGCTAGCTAATAGCATGACAAGAAGCAAGTCAATGCCATTTAATCAAGATGCTCCGCATAACACAGCTGTAGACTGGGGATGTTTTTGTTCAGCTTTAACTTCTTTTCCGACTTTTTCAAACTGTTGGTTGGTCTTCCCTTTGGTGGTTAAGGTTGCTATCTTCTTGTCCAACATCACCTCTGCGATTTTATCAACGTTAGACGGAGAGAGGTTGTTGTTTTTCACACCACGTCACCAGACTTCCCACCTCTAGTGGCCTCCGTCAGTGATCAGTGAGTCATTAGAGCGACATCTGAATGTTTCAGGACGTTGTTGTTCATTTGTCAGGCAGCACAGTCATTAGTTAGCAGTGTTCAGAGGAAATCTGGTGCTTTGAGACATCCCATGTGCCACTGTTAGAGAGCAAATAAAGATATGAATCAGAGCTGAACAGTACTTTGCACAGATCTCTATCTTAAAATGCTGACGTTAAGACTTGATATCAAGTTATTATCAAGTGCTTAGAAATAAAAGAATACAGCAACCGGTTGGCCAAACGATGCCAAAGTTGGAATCTCCTTCAAAGCTTCTTTGATCTTAGCTTGATTTGTTCTTTTTGTAGACTTTTGTCCTTAATTACTTTTCATTTGAGGCATTACAAGTTAGAACACTTATTCCCTTATTCACTTATTTTTGGATGTTGTACAGCTAGAAGGAATTTTGCCTGACCATTGTTAGGATGCATTAACGTTGCAATAAGGTATTGTTTTTACTACTGGGAGCAGCTGGTTACAAATCAAAAGCTTAAGTAATACCTGAACTATGACCCCAAATCTCAGAAGAATTGAAAAGGAGTTGAATGAACGCCTGTATGATCTTGAGCTCATTTGATGAGTAAACAGATAAATGGCTAATGATTAAAATAAATGTTGCAAACAAGAGTGAATTAACTCTAGTATATGTTTTTGCTGTTGTATTTACTCCTCTTATGTCATCCCGCCATCCACAGGACGGCAGAATCCTTTTGATGCGACCACTTTAAACTTACTCACTCTTACGACCCCCACACACAAGGGGGGGATAAAAAACAACTACTTCCATAAATAGTTAGGCCAGTCTTGGATTATAACAACGACATGCGTGTCTGTCAAGTTTTACACAAAGCGCGGTGGCTCCACATTAAGCTGCGAGAAGCAAAGTGGTAGCGTGGTGGACAGATGGATGGATGATTACTGCTGAAGGAGGGAGGGGATGGAAGCAGTCATAAACTCCAGAATTAGAAAGAAGGATAAAACGACGGGGGAAGGCGAGCGGAGGGGGGGTTGCGTGTGCAAAAGTGTCTCCGAAGTGTGTGTCGAGAGTATGCGTGCGCTCCTCTATGTGGGGAAAGGAGATGAAGAGAAAGACTGACAGGCAGAACTGTACGAGTTGATTAGTTTCCTGCTCACTTATTAGGATGCAGATTAGCTGCATTGAGAAACATCTGGTAGCTTTTCTCCAGCCCACATACTCCTCCTCTGCTCACTCCTTCACATCCCTATTCATCATTCCTCCCACCATATCAGATCCAGACCTCTTCTCTCATCCCTGCACATTTCCTGTCCTCCTATCTTTCTCTCATTCCCCCTCCCCTTGTGCTTGCTTCTTTCATTTCCTCCCATCTAACCCCGTCAAGCCTCTGTTTTACATCTTAGTCTCACCTCTCCTTTTTGCTGTCAGTGCCGCCACTCTTTTTCTTGATTCTCGTCGACAAACCCTCTTGTTTCCACCCCACCATTTCTTCCTGCTGCCTTGTCAGTACATGCTGTCGTTTTAGTCCCTCTTTTCATTTCACTCAAAAGACATTGAGAAGATTTACATCAAGTCGATCAGCACGGTTTCTGTTGTCCGGAAGAAGATTTGACTGCAGACGGTGTGTTCGCGCCGCAGTGAATGCCTTTTGCTGTATGAGTTTCGGCACAAAAAGACGCCCGCTCCCCGTTTTTATCAAAAAATAGCATCCTGTACCGGTTTGTGTTGACAGCTGAAGCTCTACTGCTTCTGCCTGCCAATGAGACATGGAGCAAGTCAAGGCAATGAATTGTGCGTTACGTTGATGGCATTGTGCAGACAGCCTGAGAAGCAATTCTTTTTATGCCAATAAAAAAAAAAAGTTTGCCGCTGATGAATGTGTCAGCCTTTTCAGAAATCTACAGCTGTCTGCATTATTGGGTCCAGAGATAAGATAGATTCATCATCTAAATTACAACTATAAGCAAATACTAGAGATGCACAAACAACCAGATATCGATGCAGTTTTGAGCCAAGTCTAATTTGTCTTTAAGAACTGCAGTAGAAGATATTAGAACAACATTCAAAGTAGTATTTCTAGTCTTTGTGATCTATTTTTGTCAATAAAAGGGGCGGTATTGTGTATTTTCCAGGCACATAGAGCCACTTTATAGCATAATCAAGTAATTGTTACTTTCATTTGTCAAAAGAATGCTGCAGATATCAAATAGGACTTAAAAGAAACTTTGCAATTTGACAGCTTGAAATTGGGCCTATGTTTCTTTAAGAAGCTCCTGCTCTTTCAAACACTCCAACTTCATCATGTCATTACAACAATGCTTCTCATTGTGCCGTTTGCAACCTTTCTAAGGAGCGTTGCACTGAGATGTGCAGCTCCACTACCTGTTTGTCAATTGCTGCTGCCACTAGTTTGAAGGAACTGAGTGGGGAAAGTGCTCCGAAGGGCACAAGCTGAGCTGGAGACCGCCACTTCAAGGCGGAGCTTTGTGGGAGCAAGCATTTAGTCACCCCAAATGGTTGCCATGGGAGGTGAAAGGATTTCCCAAACATACATGAAAGAATCAAGGCAACACTCCAGGTGTGTTTTTGAGGATGATTACAAAATATTATTTTGTATTATGGAAAATAGTCAATTTTTTTTATTACCCCTCCAGGGGTCTTTTGTGGGCTCTAGTGTCCCTTATATGATAGTGGGCTGACAGGAAACGGGGAAAAAGAGGGGGGAAGACATGCGGCAAATGTCGTCGGGTCCAGGAGTCGAACCCGCGATGGCCGCGTCGAGGACTCAAGGCCTCCAAATACGGGTCGCGCTAACCACTACGCCACCACAGCACGCCTGGAAAATAGTCAATTTTACATGACACCCCTTATATTAGAATCAGAGTCACTCCAGTTTGTAAAACTGAGTTTTGTTATTTTAAAACAAACATGAAACTAGTTCAGTATTGACTGACAATTTTATATTAGTAGTTAGTGCTGTTAGGTTTTACACTACTAACACAGCAGTCTTTCTTTGTGTATATACTGGACAAAGTATTTAGACACTTTTTTAAAAGCTGCCCATATTCCCAAACCCAACCTGTTTGTAAATATCTGTTGGTATTTGATAGTTGTTGAAAATTTTAAGAATTAAACCTAACACCTCTGCTGTCCTCTGTTCAACCCTCCTGTTATTTGCTGCTTAGTTTCACCTTCTTTCTCTCACTGCTAAAATGAGCCATGTAAATATCTCAGTATTTTGCAAACATTACACTTTCCTCTGAATTTTCTTTTTCAAATACCTTGTCATCTTACTTTGTTTAAAACACCTCACTGATACTGAGAATGCTTTTCTTTGAGTCGTCTTCACTCAGTGACTACATCCACTCCGTACAACTTCGCCTTTATCAAGCAGAATGCAAGGAACATTAATTGATATCCGTCTTCAACTGGTAACTTATTATATTCCCATATGATTTAGTGACTTGGCAGCACACATTTTCAGTGTATATATTTAATTATTCCTACAAATTGAGCATGGAAAAAAAGCAGCACAAAACCTAATGCTGAGGTTTTGGATACCAGTTAGCTAGCTTGTGTCTTCTCAGTACTCATTTTTTGTTAGGATCTGACTATACATCATCTACAGGATCATTTAATGCTATATTTTTGATAAACTTAACGCAGAACTCACAAGACCTCAGTCCAGCTGCGGTAACATTAGTGTAAATGTGATTGCGGCTGCATTGAGAAAATCACAGACCAAGCAGTGATGTAGCGCTGGAAGTCTGTGTTAATTACTTCCGAGGTTTGTCAAGTTCAATTTCATTAGGGTGGACCAAACTCAATGAGAAATGAGGTAGCTGGATGGCAGCTTAATTAGCACATTATGGATTGAAGTTCAGATGATGAAAACAAACGCGGCACTTAATTACAAATTACATCTAATCACGATGTGATTTATGATGCAGATTGCTCTTGTCTGCATTTTACAGCTGATATTTGACCACAAACAAAAATCTAAAGACAGTCGCACTTCTGTAAAAAAAAAAAAAAACAACTTACTTTATTACTTAAAATTAAGTAGAAACTATGCTCGTTTGTGATTTCTATACCGTACTACACTGTCGAAGACAAATTCATTGCTTGTTTCAAAAGCCAAGAATGTCTATTGTCCGGTCATATTATGACATTTTGCTGTGGTATAATAAATTCTTGGATGAAGAGAGCCTGTTTGGGTTGTCGGGGTCCGGAGCCTCTCCCAGCTGCCGTTGTTAACAGACACCTGGCGGCCCACCGGGCTGAACCCAGAGCCATCTTGCGTTGCCAGGTGAAACCGCCTGATCGAGGTGGCGGTCAGCATTGTATTTCCAGTGTTCATCTGAAAGCGAAACATGCTGCAAGGCCCAGCCAGCTGTTCGGGGAACAAGCTGTAATGAGAGGACCAGAGGCAACCGGGGGAAGCTTCCTCTGGGAGTAGAGCACCAGCAACAGCAGGACACCAAGTCTTTTGTTGCACTTTAACCAGCTCAGACAACTACAACTATGTATTAACTTGGACAGGTCTATATAATTAATTTTTCTTATTTCTGTTGGACTGTTTTGGTTAGTGAATAACAGCTTCTCTTGCTCTTTGAAAACTATACTTATTTTTGGAATAAGCTGCTGAGGAGGATGGTGGACAACTTGCTAGGGAGGAGTTGATAACAGTTTGGTCTGGATTGTGTTGTAAGTTGGTTAATTGATTAATCGGGTAAATGAAATTGGCATATTCTGCAGATTTTTATTTAACCACTAATGCCTTTTTTTATACAATGTTGGGTATACATTAAAATATGCAACTAAACAAATAATTTAGTTCTTTTTCTAAATGACAAGATAAGCATTTTATTGCCTAAAATGCCAAAACATAGCATTCCTTTAGTTCACTCTTGATCATTTGTAGCAAAGGGGACACCTGTAGCTAAAAAATACTTCTAACATCAACGTGTAAAAAGCTCAATCCTTTCTGCTTAACAGCAATACATTTTTTTTGATTATCCAATTTAGTAATTGGATAGCAAAAGGTTAGATTTTCACAGAACTAAGTGAATCCAAATCTGTGCAACTTGAGTTTTTGGTATAACATATTTACAGACAGGTTTTTGTAAATGCAAAATGTATGGCTCAAGACTCTGACTACGTTGTTCTTCCACCAAATCGCTTGCTTTCAAGTATGTATACTGCAGTTAACAATTAATCAGCTACTAATTTAGTTGACGATTATTTCAATAATTGACTAATACTAATACAATGAATCGTTTTAGCTGCAGTGTACATGCAGGATGTGTAGTAAGAGTTTTTGTTTAAAGCTGTCTCTTTATAATACTTCTAACTCCAACTGAATGGACTTCCAGTCCGGCAACAAACCAGTGTGGTCTGCTGTGAGACATGCTGATGCTGTGGTAAATACCAGAGCTCAAATCTAATTGGTAATGAAAGTGGTGGAAACTACCAACGCCCATCAACCAGTACGACAGTTTGTTACCAGGTAGACAGAAGAAAAACTTTTCATCTGTTTGAAAATGAGCTCAGCACATGCTCGGTAGAAGTTGTAGGAACAACAACTCTGCCATCTACCATCCTTGTTGGATCAGTAGTCATGAGCATGTGGTCATGTCTGAACTTCCTCTTGCTTTTTGTGACCAGATGTCACCTCACTTCCTGTCACAATGTGAGATGCAGGTCAGACGCATGTTGGCAGGAGCGGTGGCCTCACACGCCTCCAACCAGCCCTACAGTCAGCAAAAGCAGCCTGAGGACAATAGGAAGTGATGAGCATCTCAGAGCAATGCTGCTCAGCTGTCAGTTGTTGTTGTTGCATGGTACTCTGTGTGTGTGGGGTGTGTGTGTGTGTGAGAGAGTGTGTACTTTTTGTGTCTGCTCAGGTCTCATTGACTTGCATTTGTTGCCACAAGAGCTGACACGGCCTGTCATGTTTGCCTACCGAGGTCTGCTCATCACATTTTCCACTTTTCTCTGCCAATGTGTGTGTGCGTGTGTGTGTCTGTGTGTCTTCTGAACAATCAGCTGTAAATTGGAAAGTATATAATAGTTTGTGTTTTCTTAACGGATGTGAGGGATATATTTTCCCTGACAGTTAATAGTTTTAACTGCAAACTTTATATGAATGTTCTCGCCTGGCACAGTCGTAGCTCTGTTGTAATCTATAATGTTATCGTAACTGCCAGGGCAGTGGCAGGTGCAAGCACAAGCCATGCTTTTAAAGAGGTATTTAGTTATAGAATATGTCCATATGGATAACCTGAACGTGAAATGTTTCCTGTTGGGATTCAGTTTGGATCTGTAGATCTACACTGAGTCTGGACGTTTGGGAACCTAGCTGAGCGGTGAGGAAAGCCTCAGTCTGTCACCGCCACACCAAGCACTCCTTCAGGCAGCCTGTCCTCTGACTGTCCCCACCTCATCAGGGAAGTAGCAAAAGAACAAAGTCAGCAGGGAGTCAATCCTACACCCAAAGCTAAGCTGCTAGGCAAGTTCAACCAAATGTTCCTCTCTTGCATGCATTGACTCAGTTTTTGGAAAACTGAAGTAAGCATTGCACTACTGTCCATTAATACCTTTATATCACCTGGGTATATACTTTAACTTATCTGTTTGTAATAGTTTGTTTTAAGAGTTTCAATTTGAGAAAAAATTCACAAGGTCGCCACACTGACAAAACAACTTGGATGCCATTCATTGCTACACTGAGTTACCTATTGTTGGTCTGAAAAACTCACATATTTACTTTTCAGTTATTTGCTTTTTTTGTGTGTTTTTGAATGGCATAGTGTAGCTCCAAACCCCAAAGTGAGAACCCTAGTGGTTATCATTGATTGACTCATTGACTCATATTGAAATTATTTGGTGTTATATAAAAATGTCTTAGGTACAGCATTATTTCATTTAAATATACCCAAAATAAGAAACATCTGTTCCCAGACTGTAGCTAAAGAAAAACGTCACGACATCTCTCTGGAGTTTAGACCAGGCCTCGAGAGTTTGCCAAGATGCTGAGCCCTTGCCCTTTCTAAAACCAAATTTTAAATATATCTTTCTGAAAGAACATTTGTTCAGATTTGTGACTATTGTGCATTAAAAGTTTTAAAATGCTTTGCTGTATTTTGTATGTACTTGAATTCTTTTGTGCTGCATTTGTGTTATTTCTTTATTTGCAAATTGATATTAAAAGTTTTACTAGTATGAAAAATATTTGGAGAATTAGGTTTAATATTATTGAATTAGTATCTATTTTATAGTAACTATATTAAATAAAATGTTTTAGCTAAACTATGTCATCAACATTTCATTCAATTTGAAAAAGGAAGTTTTGTCTGAACAGAATCTGGAATTGTTTCTTATTTAGCTGCATTGGTCTTAGATATCTGGCATGTTTACGTTGGTGTACAGTTTTAGCTTTATGTCAGATATAATTTTGCAGATTGGAAAATAAGCACCTATCAATAAGTATGTTCAATAAATGCTGGATTCTTAAATGCGTATCATGAAAATATTCTATCGTGTTTCTAAAAGTCAGTCAGAATACCAAAACAATCAACAATCAAATGTATATTTTTTACCTACTTATTTTTTTTCCTGCTTGCAGTTTTTGAAAGTTTGCATGTTTTAGTTTTTGTAATTCTTGACTAATTAAATTATATAAATTATTGCAAGAAGAATAGTAAATCAAACTGCAGGTCAAGACTTTTCAGGCCTATATGTCGGTTTCCATGGCAACCTTTCATAGCTGGAATTCAGTATAAACAACATAACTAGATACCGGATGTTAAAGGTCACCGCCACTCTATACTGACAAACTATGGCAGGCCCTTAAAGTACAATTTTTTGGGAAAAAATTCTTTCTAGATTTTGTTTTTTATTGATATTTGGCAAATTTTCATACAGACAAATCACATTCTACTTATTTCCACATGAATGCATTTGTGCAGTAATATTTCTTGAGCGTTTTTATATTTCCAAAATTCGATAATGTAGTCTGCAGAGAACATAGTGTACGGTAACGGAGTGTTCCAGTGATGCCATGGGATCAGAGATTCAACTCCTATGACATCACAAAGTGAGACCAGCTGATGACATCTGTCGTATCCATGGTGAAGCTATAACAGAATTTCCTACTTCAGAATCCAACAGATTGTATCAAGGAGCAATTTAAGATATTTTCAAAGCTAATTTTCAATCGGCTTCCATGATTTATACGCTGAAGAGTTTGTTGGAGTGCGTTACACGGGCAGTAACGCTTGCACAACCTGCTGATATTCTAAAGTTTGAAAGTCAGTACTTTTTAGAACTATTAGAGTTTGGGAAAACTATGCCTGGCATTGACCACGCAGAACTTATTTTCCACTTTCAAGAGCAATGGGAGCTTAATTTCTTGATACGTGCTCGGAAAGAAGAGGACCCTACAGCTTCTTCTGCCCCAAGTCTGCATCCACAAGATGCTACGAAGAAAACATATCCAGATGTCCAAGAAGTACCTGGACAAAAGGTTCCAGCTGTAACTGTATCCAGTGTCCAAGAAAGACCTGGAAAAAATGGTACATCTGGAACTGTATCCAGTGTCCAAGAAAGACCTGGAAAAAATGGTACATCTGGAACCGTATCCAGTGTCCAAGAAAGACCTGAAAAAAAGGGTAAATCTGTATCCATATCTGATGTCCAAGAAAGACCTGGACAAAAGGGTACATCTGGAACCGTATCCGATGTTCAAGAAAGAAATGGAAAAAATGGTACATTTGTATCAGTATCTCATGTCCAAGAAAGACCTGGACAAAAGGTTCCAGCTGTAACTGTATCCGGTGTCCAAGAAAGACCTGGAAAAAAAGGTACATCTGTATCCATATCTGATGTCCAAGAAAGACCTGAACAAAAGGGTACACCTGGACAAAAGGGTACATCTGGAACCATATCCGGTGTCCAAGAAAGACCTGGACAAAAGGGTACATCTGGAACCGTTTCCGGTGTCCAAGAAAGACCTGGAAAAAAGGGTACATCTGTATCAGTATCTGATGTCCAAGAAAGACCTGGACAAAAGGGTACATCTGGACAAAAGGGTACATCTGGAACCGTATCCGGTGTCCAAGAAAGATCTGCAATAAAGGGTACATCTGGAACCGTATCCAGTGTCCAAGAAAGACCTGGAAAAAAGGGTACATCTGTATCCGTATCTGATGTCCAAGAAAGACCTGGACAAAAGGGTACATCTGGAACCGTATCCAGTGTCCAAGAAAGACCTGGAAAAAAGGGTACATCTGTATCCATATCCGGTGTCCAAGGAAGACCTGGACAAAAGGGTTCTGTTGGAGCCATATCCAGTGCCCAAGAAAAACCTGATATAATGGTTACACTTAGACAGAGTTTGAAATCAAAGACAGGTAAACCAAAGGAATCTGCAATGGTTACTTTAAAAAGGGCTCTAAAGCATGAGAAAAAAGACACTAAAACTTTTCTAGCTGCTCCAATCAAACCTAAAACATCTTTAACGGCTCCAGTGAAACCTACACAACCAACTGGAGCAGCACCAGATGAGGAGCGGGACACTGCTAGATCAACAAAACGCAAGGCAACACTAAGAGATACTATTACTGTCCAGGAAACAGACGGTAAAGAAACAAAGAAATCTAAAGCTAAGAAAACAAGGCAAAAAAGTGTAGAAAGGACAGACAGACAAGGCTCTCTAATGCATTTAACGTCTCCAGTCAAACATAGACGACCTACTGAAGCAGGACCAAAGAAGCTTAAGAAGAAACACGGTAAAGAAAAAAAGCACTTAAAATCAAAGAAGACAACACGGTTGTCTTCCTCATACAGGCCTGAGATAGTCGAGCAAGCCACAGAAAACAGAGTTAACAGAGTCCTGTGGATTCAAAGAGAGAGGGTCAAACCATTGTTTAAAGCAGTCACAGAAGAGGCCCCTCCGCTTCCTGGAGTGTACCTTCCCTTTGCAGACGATTCAGCACATATCATACACTACAGGCAATGGAAAAAAGGCACACCTACCGGCCCCAACTCATTTCCAGATACAACTTCAAATAGAATATATCAAGTGTCCACAGTCTTGTAATAATGGAACATCATAAACAACACATACAACTAATAGGCTAACCTTCTATCCCACAGCTATAAGGCTGGACATCTATGTATTTCAACTGAATTAACTACCTAACAAGTGCAATTTCATAGTAAAATTAAATGAAACTCACAATTAAAATGAGCCGCACAATGTTTTATAAGGTTGAAGTAATGGTAACACTGTACTTGAAGGGGTATGCATAAGACTGATATGACACTGTCATAACATCTGTCATGAACATGAAAGAGTCATCAGGAATGTTTACAAATGTTGCAATAAAGTGTCATTCGGTAAATAATGACACTTAATGCAAAGTTGAAACTTTTAATGGACTTTTTAATGCACATTTTAGTAGAACTTTGCATTAAATGTCATTATTGACCAAATGACACTTCATGACAACAGTAAACATTCTTGAAGACTCCTTCATGTTCATGGCAGGTGTTATGTTATTAATATTTAGTGTACAAAAGAGAAATACAACACAATAATCTTTCCTATTTAGCTCACAGTTAGTGGGAAAATGAACATGTAGCTGCTGTCATCAAGGCAGGTGGTAAACTAAGCCATCAGAAATCAAAAGTCCAGCAGGTGCAAAGTTGTGCCAGACGAAGAGGGGTGATTTGCTCTGTCTGCAAGTTGCAAATAATTTTATTAGCCTGAATGTAAATACTTTACTTAGAATCATGTATTCCTTTTTGCTTTCTGCAGTGAACATGTACAGTACAATGGGTGCTAATGCAGCATGGCATTGATAATCCTTCTATACTATTCTATGCTCCACTACAACATACTATAATACACTAAACTATACTGTTTTATACCACACTACACTACACTATAATACACTATACCAGGGGTGGGCAATCCTGGTCCTCGAGGGCCGGTATCCTGCAACTCTTAGATGTCTCTCTGGTCCAACACACTTGAATCTAATAGCTGAATCACCTCCTAAGTCCAGTCAGGTTCTCCAGAGTCCTGCTAATGACCTCATTATTTGACTCAGGTGTGTTGAAGTAAAGATACATCTAAAAGTTCCAGGAGACCGGCCCTCAAGGCCTGGAGTTGCCCACCCCTGCACTATACCGTACCATTCTATTCTATACTATACTATACTATTCTATACTCTACCATGCAATACTATGCTGTTCTATTCTATACTGTACTGCATTATACTATTCTATAAAGTATAATGGTACATATGGTATGACATACCATGTGTATGGTGTATAGTGGTGTGTAGCAAAATATACACTTTACAATACCATACCATAGCATACCATACCATGTTATACCATAGCATAGCATACCATACCATGTTATACCATACCATAGCATACCATACCATGTTATACCATAGCATAGCATACCATACCATGCTATACCATAGCATAGCATACCATACTATTCTATACCATACTATGCCATAGCATAGCATACCATGCTATACCATATCATAGCATATCATACTATACCATACCATACCTTACCATAGCGTAACATACCATACCATTCCATAGCACAGAATTCCATGCCATTCCATACCATACCATAGCGTAACATAGCATACCATACCATTCTATAGCATAGCATGCCATGCCATGCCGGACAGTTTCTTCCCCCTGGCTGTCTCTCTAAACACATTGAACACCTTATAACCTCAGTAGTCAGTTACTCTACTATCAAACAAAGCAAGCTTATTTTACTATCACAACCAGCTTTTTAAGTTAAAAGGTATAAACATTGGCAACGCATACACAAACATACTGTTCTGGTTGTTGTTAATTTTATCTTCTTTAAAGTTTATATATTTAATGCTGTACACTGTTCTTGAATCCTAATATTTTATTATTTTATTGTTCAAAACTGGTTTTGGTTCTATTATCGAGAATCTTTGCTGCATCCTCAACATGACTTGTGACTTCCTTTCAACAATTTTATTAATGTACTTTATTAATCCCAAACCTATGCCAACTTGTTTCCCAATCTTATATTGGCCATTATGATTTATGGAAAGGAAAGTTTAAAATGTCTCTTCTTCGTCACTCACATTGTCTCCTTTTCAGCTCATGTGGGATGTGTAGCTGCAGTTGAGGTATTATTTGATCCCATGCGATATTAGTCAACTGCACTCATAAACCACCATGGTTACAAGCCATAACCTCAATGAAATGAAGTTATAAACAGTAACCAGACATGGACATAACCATGCACACACCATCATCAAGTCATGAAACATTTTTCATTGTCTGTTTCACCACAACAGAGATAGAACAGGTAGCCCAGTGGTCACACAGAGCATGGCAGGATACAGATGACTGCTCATCCTCCCGCTTGATTAGGTTAGCGCCACAAAAGAGCTGTCATCAGTCCTAATATTAGGCCACAAAATAGGTTAGCTCAGTCCAACCAAGGCTTTAGGGATTGTTGTTTATGTGTGTGAGAGAGAGATTCTGGCATTGAAATATCTCTATATTTCCCTCTGGAAGTTTGAGAGCTCTTCCACAAAGCTTGTTTTGGGCGAAGCAGAGCTGGTATGCAGTTGTTTCACACCAGCCAAATACTGTAGAGTGGAGAACAAAACCACTTGCAGAAGAAGCAGGACCAGCTCACACTCCCGAATCATGTTGATCAGTATTGTAGTCTCTGAGATATTTGGGATTAATCCACTGACGTTAATGTCTGCCTTGCCTCTATTTCTTCTCCCCTTTGTGCATCAGTAGATTCATTTCAAGTGTTTATCGTACTAGTATGTACTGCCTGTACTTATTTCTTCCATCTTGATGTCTCACAGTACTGCTACTTTGAGATGATTTGACTGAAAGTGTCCTTTTATTTCTAGGTATACACAGTCATATTCAATAAATTAACCGTTCATTTCAAGGTTCCTGTCCCTGCAGCAACACAGAGAAATAATTTTACCTGTCCACCACATAATAGTGTCAAAATACTTGAGGAACATGCAGAAATCTGGTCAGCAGATATAAATCAGTTTGAATATTTTGAATTCTTTATTGATTGAGAACCACATATAAAATGTCTTGCATGCTATTTCAATATCATGTAGATAAAAACTGATTTTTTAAAAATTCTACCCATCTTGTTTCCTTCCTACTTCTTGATCAAATGGCTTTTAATCTAGATCTGCCTGAAGTATGAATAATTGTGGGTGTAACTTTATTCAGTTTTTATTTTGCCATATTTTGGTACTTAATATGGTTCATTCATGTGGTCTATCAAACGACAAAGATGTTTTATGGGAAGTAGGTCAACAGCCACTTTCAGAAGTGAAGGAAGTTTTTTCTTTGTTTCCAGCAGATAAAACCTTTGCTGATGTAGAACATCTTGAAACGATAACCCCTTTTTTGTTATGAATGACGTATATTGAGTGTAATTTTTTTTTAAATCGGATTTACAGAGATTTGACTGTCCTCTTGTTAGTCCAGTTCTTTACAGTCACTGCATTTCAGTGGAAATGGGATTTTTAAATCCCGCAGAGATTTTTTTTTTTTTTTAACAAATCACGCTTTTGTTTGGTGAAGTAGGCAATAAAGTAAAAACAATGAAAAACTTAACAGATTAAAAGTATGCGGCTGTAGTAATACAAAAGTTGTTTTTGTTTTTCCATCGCACCTTGTCAAGATGTCAGGCTGCACCCCACATATTGTCTGGCTTTGTATTTTAAATGTTGACCCTTAATCATCACAAATTAAAAAATAAATTAATAATAAAAATCCATGTAATTTCTGTTAAGGTAATGTGCTCCTTGGCTTGATTGCAGTATTTGACACAGTATTGTGAAATTATTCCGCTTTCTGTAGATTTTAGACAGTGACAAAAAGTGGTTCTCTTTACCCAGAATGCATTGAATTTTTTGCTGCAGGATTAACACAGACTGTCCTGAGAGTTCCTTCTGTACTGTCCCCATAGGTATGCAGAGACACCTCTGAAAGTGTATTATAGGTTGATTATATGGTAATGTATTCTCTGACACATTAACATTTGCTTCGCTTCAGTAACTTTAAGTCTTTCTGTTGTGGTTGAGAGGATTGTGTAGGGTGGAGTGTGCCGTAAGGTCATGGGATAGTAACTGTGAGGCCTCCTGCAGTGTTTTCACTCTGACCTTAGTTCTCTCTTCTTCCCTTCACAAGAAGTCTTACTTTAGACAAATGGCAGTTTAATCCTTTAGTGCCATTGATTGAGTGTAAGCTACAGACAATTATAAAAGTACCCTGACCCTTAACAGCTTTAAATTTAAACAAGTGATGGATCAACCCATCCATTTAGATTATTGATTGTTGTGTCCTTCATAGATGATTAAAATCTAGTGATCTCGTGTTTACTTAGAAGTAATGTGCTTTCTGACCACATTCACATTTTGTGTGTCTGGCCTCCTGATACAAAAAAACACACGTAAAATGGACAACCATACTCCCATAACCCCTTCAGTAATTCTGCGAGGGTAAAGCTCTGGTTCACTGTCCTCCAGGCGACATTGAAGAGATGCGACAACCATGACAGCTCCACAATGTCCAGAGGTTTCAGAATTTCAGGCTGAACCTTTTAATTACTTTGGCAGCTTCTGTCACAGTGATGGAATCCCATCCTCCTCAACCCTCAGACTCAGATCTTTTAACCCATTTTCCGTGTCCTTTGTAGAGGACAAAGTGCTTCTTCCACCACCACCTGACAACGACCTCATCCCAAATCTCTCTGTTCACTCTCTCAGCTGCTTCAGGATTCCCAAAGGAAGACCAAGCCCCAAAGGTCTCTTTCTTCAGCCTGATGGCTTCCATTACCACTGGTGTTCACTGTCCACCAGACAACAGGCTGGTGGACACCATGACAGGTACCCAGATCCTTCAGGCCTCAGGTCCTGGAAGCTCAATCTACAATGATGGAGCTTCACATGGTCCATTCCGAGTTCATATACCTAATTTTCCTCAACACATAAGGGAAATTAGGAGGTGTGATCTACAATGCACACTTCCCAGGGATGTGAATTATAGATCATTTAAACGGATGTGTCAAGCAGCCTTCCCTGCCATTGGATTCAACTCACTATCGGGTGGTGATTGGTTCGCAGGTGAGATGATACGATTACAAAGTCGATCACTGACCTTTGCCCCAAAGTGACCTGGCAACAAGTACACTGATGAACTATCTCAGGCTGGCACATGATACCGAATAATAAAACACTACTCAGGCTCAGACTGTGAAGGCTAATCTTGTGGTATCATTCAAACAACACAACAGCTTTGGCTCTTTACTCATTCAATGAGGGGGCATTCAATGTCCCTAAAGCTGGATTATGCTGCTAGGACCTAGTATCAATGCCCCGCCCTCGCTTGTCGTCCAATTTGCATGGCACCTTATCCTAACATTTCTTTCTGCAGGTGGTGGCCCCCCATCAAGGGGTTTCCTGTCGCTTCTTCAGGCTTAGCCTGAAGAAGCCCCAGCAGCCAAAGTTCAACCACCAACAAGCTCTCATCCCTTGAGGAGTGTGCACTGGTTTGCCTCATCGTTGTGGTCAGCCATATTATAGGAATCATCAAATCACTTTGTAAGGCAACAAGACATGGTCCCTGCAGTTAAAGGAGGGTCCGTCTCCTTGGCAAAGTTGGACTTCTTACTGAGAAGATTATCAACCTGTTAAGTAGTTGCTGGTTTGTAGTGTGGTCAGCTAAGGGTTTGCATGTTTATCTTTGATGGAAGCTCCATCTGAACCGTGCCTCAGGCATTTTCTTAATAAGCTTGTGAACTTCAAAGCAGTCAATTTGCTTTTGCAACACGTACACAATTTCGTTTTAAATCAAAGCTTCAAACTGGGAGGGAAAAAAAATCTCTCTTGTTTATTCCCATAAAGTGGCGGCAGACGAGGTACCATGTAAAAGGATCAGAGCGGAGTCATGCTGTATACAGTGCCTTAACACTGCATCATTTGCATACTACATTGGTCTAATTTGTTGCAATTCGTTTTGGGGTTGGATCAAGTTTAAAAATGGCACGTGGGAGGGACACATCTATCCTTTTGTTACGACGGCAGCGTGTTTTGACACAATCTTTTTGAAGTTAAGAGGATTTTGAGCAGTGCTTCATAAGAAGGTAGCAAGGAGGAAAATATGCACGTTTTGCCTTTTTTTGTAGCGGAAGCTCAGAAACTAAATGCAGGGATTATCCATTAATTTATTTGTGTTTTTTCCATCTTTGATTTTTGGAAAACATTAACATTGTCTATATCAATTTTTGTGTAGGAACTAGAATATTTGAAGATATAAAATAAGCATTTTTAGCTTCCTGTAGTGAGCATGCTTTACATTTTCAAGCTAGGAATCCCACTCTGTTAAGCAAGGTCTGTTTTAAAACAAACACCAAATTATTCTGAGTCTGATGTTTTAAAATGTGTTGGTCGATTTAGTTCTGAGAACTTTAGAACATGAGGCTGTCCTTGTCCCCACAACACAACACATCAACAAAGCACTTCAAACCTTTCTGTACGCTAACTGGACTTATGTTAGAGCATCTAAGATTATAAGAAAACACTCAACTCAGTCCTCTAAAGGAGAAAAGAAAAAGAGATGAAGGAACATTTTCATTCTATATGTGGCTGCATAACTCAGAAAGACATTTTCCAAGGGTAACATTCTGCTGCATTTAAACCTCAGACAAAAAGTGTTTTTCTGTTTTTTTGTCTTACATGTTTGCTGTTGTTTGGAAAAACTTAGGTTACTTAGGTCTAAACATGAGGATGGAAGAGGATTTTGTGAAACATAAATGCTATAATTACTTCACTTAAGATAATGCACGTGTTACACATTTTTAACAAGATGGAGAAGATATGACAGTCATCTGAACTTGATTTTCAATATCTTAGTTGTACTTAAACATATATGCATTTTTAAACTTTACTGCATTTAGGATTTGTACTTTAGTAGTTGGTGAAATTTTGAAATGACGCAAAATATTACAGCTACTGACACTATCACCAACAGTGGTAACATTTATGCTAAAGTTTACTGATAACATTGATGTATTTGCAAACATTTCTGAACATTTTCATATAGTTATAAGACTACTATGTGGCAAGAGTGGATTTTACCCAATTAGTGGGTTTGCTAGTTAGATAAAACTATTTTAGTTTATCATAGAAAAAGGTAAAAACAACAACAACAACAACAAGAAACTCCAGATAATAGTGTTATATTGTTCACCCCCATTGTGATGGGGGGTGAACATCATTTTGAACAATTCAAAATGACGAATTTTGGATTTCTATCATCTTCCAGCCATAGTCATTCACATTACAAGTAGTAAAGACTTACAATATTTCACTGTATGTGTAATAAATCTGTGCAATATATAAGATTTAGATTGACACAAAAAAAAAATATATTTTTTGTATTATTTTTTACCTGTACATGTGAATATAAAGCCAAAGAACCACAACTCCACTCACACACTCAACTTTGTCAGCCTGGCCTGGTTAAGTTGTGTCAAAACCGAGAAACATAGAAACTTGTGGAACAGCATAAAATAAACGACTTAAGACTGAGAGAGTCGAAGCGCCTTTTATGTCATTTTTTTCTCGGGGTGGTCAGCCGTGACATGTTTGGTGAGAGACACTCACTTTATCTCCGTCTCACTCTATTACCCTGCCTAAACAAGTCACAGGGCAAAAAGGAAAAAGGTCCCAATTCACACATTTATGGGAAATGGTTCAGTGGATCAAAAAAGCATTTTCTTCACCCCCCCTGCAAGACAAACTCTCCACAGGAGGCTTCTCCCTCTAAGCATCGCTGTCCCCCTGCACATTAAACATCCCAGTGAGTGGAAATGACATAGCTTGTGGCACAAAGGCCTTTCTGTTGCAGTTTGGATTAATGAGACTCGCTAATAACCAGTAAGATGCTGTTTGTGGAGCTAATGTTGCTCTGAGCTCTTTGGGAGAATGATGTGGAGGATTCTCAGCTTATTAATTACCTAAAATATTAAGGTCATTTATAGAAACAGAATCTACAAGCTGCAAGAGAGGTGAAATGATTTATAAACACAACACAGCAGCTTTTCATAACTCGGCAGGTGAATATTGATTGATCCAGGATCAGTAGGCTGAATCAAACACCCCTTAGATCAATTTATTTCTCATTTAGACTCTAACTCAAAAGAAAAATGCCGTTATTTATGGGGGTTTTTTTTGGTTGTTTTTTTCTCATCCTTCTGCTTTTTGACAATAATCGCCATTTGAGTATGCTAGTGACCCCTTGAAGTTCTATGACCATTTGTTTGCCATGTGCTCTGCAGGTAATAAATCTTCACTGTATGGCTGGTACACTCTGGAAAACACATTGAAAAGAAAATATTTGCCTATTTCAGAGGCAAAAGATAGTGGCGTTTATTGCATTATGAACTACAAAACTCAAATTGTAAGGAAATGTTGGCTTTTATCATTTCTTTAGAAACTCCAGTCTTTCTAGGCTAAGAAGGGTCAAATTAGACTTTTATGTTAATAACCACTTTAAGCAAAAACGAAGGTGGTTTTACAGCCATTCACACACAATCTACGAATTTAAGTGTTTTCATTTTTAAGTGCACATCTCGAGTGAAAATACTGTACCAAGACTTCTGGGTAAAAGCTTCAAGGAGGTGTCTCCACGGTTACTGGATGTGGCATCCCCAAGAATAGAAACTCTGTTTGTGGCAAAGTTTTATTACAGAAGCTTACAGCAAATTAAGCTTGGAGCGACGCTGCATTGTCCTGATCGTTATTGGATTTTAACGAGCTGCAGCCGAGATATACTGTAGCTTCTCTATATAACATAGACATTGTTTTCACACCCCAGATGTCCATTCACAGCCTAAAGTCTGGCATGGCATTTTAATTGATACTGGAATTGATGGGAGAGAGCAGAGATAATTCTTATCCTCTTGCAAAAGTATTCATACCCTTTGAAATTTTGCAAGACGATGTTGCAAGACACCCATGGCTTTTTATTAGAAGTCTGTGTAATAAACCAACACAAAGTAGTAATATCAGTTATTGTAATAGAAGACTAACACCCATCATAATTGTGATGTAAAAGGACAGAGATATGTCTAAAATAATTTGACAATATTGGGAACATTTGTTTTCATCCCCCGTTACGCTGATGCCACTAAATGCGGTGTGATCAGCTGTCTTAAAGGGGCAGTATTATGTAAAATCACATCATGTTGTTCCCTTCTCAACTGCACTGTTGCCTCGAGTATTTTCCATTGATCGTGTAATTTTGCAATTTGACATTTTGAAAATAAATTTAGCTTAATGGAAACGGCAATTTAAAAAAATAAAATAACATTTTGATCAACTGTTTGATCAAATGAGGTGGGTTATTTTGGCTGTATATAGAAGTTGGCTTTTCTTACAAAACTGCAATGGAAACACTTTTTTGTATCACACAAGTTGTGCGTGATCAACAACCGGATGTTCCCACTGGTGTAAACAAGAAGAAGACAGGAAGTAGCAGGAGGATGATGGCGCGGCTTGTTTTTCGGTGACTTATCTCGTGAGCAAACTAATTCACATGTGATTTTAATTGCGCTTCTCATTTAGTGGAAACACCGCCATTGCAAAATTGTGTTTTTTCAACATTAGCGGTATATCTAAAAGTTTTACAAACATTTGTAATTGAAACACAGCTAGTTTTGCTCTCGTTCTCCGTCAAATGTGCGTTCCCATCGTTTCCATGGGGCTTAATGAGTTCGCCGCACAACACTGTGGCATATTCACGCATCAAGGGCCATGAGAGTCCAGACAATATTATTTGCAAGCAGAGAGTTATTGCACGTTGCTTAAAATGTAATTTCCCACCAAGTACTGCATGCCTTCCAATTAGTATATTAAAACATTGATAATCCAATGACGACTTATAATTTAATAACTGTGCAGCTCAAGGGGGCATTTAAAAAAATTTACCTCCACTCCTGGTCTTTTTTTCACCTTGATGTGCGACACTTTGGGCAGTGTTAATTACACAATAATTTGACAAATATTAACCTTCAGACATTTGCTTGTTGTTCCGTCATTTCTGGTTCACACGGTTTCGGCACAGTTTAGCGCTGCACCGTGGAACACACCGCTATGTCCAGCCCAAGAGAACACTATTTATGTTTTTAGTTTGAGTCCATCAGCCAAATTAAGGCAACCGTAGACCCAGGACCCCATTAGTATGCTAATAAAGGCTCTCAACTAATGACTGATTTACAATTCAGTCGATTTTTGTCCTCGCTCCGCTCGTATGCACAAATAAGTAAAACGCTCTCCCGGCACACATGTTCATGTTAATAGTTTCCACACTATTATTTTTTTTGTTTGTTTATCATTAGAGGCAGCTTATTTCTAGCCCTTTTTTTTCCTGTCTTGACCAAATCTACTTTGCATTTGTGTGATTAATAAATTGTGTTTGATATCATGAAAATATGAGAATCATTTGAGCCCCGGTCAGAGTTTCTACATCTTTTTTTTCCCTCCTACTGTCAGCCATTTTGGACCCACTTAGAGTCGCCTTGTAAGCGAATCCTTCTCAGTGTGATATTCTGGAAAGCAGAGATTCTGGTGCTGATTCTAACGGGTTTCTTTCTCCCACAGTGCTCAGCGGCCTCTGCTCTAACGCCTGTCCTGACGATGTCAAGGTGAGAAACCTTTTACTCTAACTTTCTGACTTAAAAAGCTCCTGTGTGCCCGGATCACATTGGTTTTTAAGAACTTTCGAAAAACTTTAGTACAAAAGAAGAAAAACACAAAACCTTACCAAATATTTTTGGTCTTGTTTTTAATGCAAATACCTTAGTGCACTTAAAATAAGACCAAATTTACTCATAAGTAACTTTTCAGCAAGATGTAGCAGCTTGTTTTAAGCCAATAATTCCTTTGTATTGATGAAAAAGTTCTAGTTCCACATTCAGACTATTTCACTTATAATGTGGGGGGGAGTCTTGTTATAAGTAAAATAATCTGCCAATGGAACTAGTGATTTTTAATTATTATTAAGAAATTATTGACTTAAAACAAGCTAGTATATGTTGCTGAAAAGTTACCTGGAAGTTAGTTTTATTTTCTTTTAAGCAAAGCTAATTTGTACCAAGTTATTTGCATTAGAAACTGGACCAGAAATACTTTGTAAGGTTTTGTGCTTTTGCAGTGTAGAAATAATTTGAACATTCAGTCAGTAAACTGTTTCGATATTGAGCAAAACCAAACTTGTCAGTTGATCCATTTTGTTTTTATTACGATAAAAGGAATCCAAGTCATACCATTTGCATATAATAATGAAAAAAAAAAATAGTGATTTTCTTTTTGTCGTTAATGCTGCATTTACATAAACCTTTCTAAACAATCACTAAGCTGTTGGCTAGCAACATGGAAGCTAAAGGAGGAGAATGTGAGCAGCAACCTTGATCAGCAAGCCGTACCTTTTGTAAAAGCTCCATATAATTACCCGCTGTTTGTTTTCTCTTCAATATGGCGACAGCTTTTTTTTATATTTTATTTTTGAAAGAGCCACTGACATATTGACGACATGTCAGCATATTAGTATTATTGTTAGTATGTTGGTATATTAGCACTGCAGAGTGAACCAGTGAGGGATTCTATCAACAAGCTCAGACTGAATCATTCTGCTGAAGGAGGGGGGATCAAAACAGCATGGCTGATTTTTTATTTATTTTTTATTTTTTTGCTGCAACATTTTAACATGAGGAAAATTTCCTGTTATGTTAAGACCGGAGAAGGGTTTAAAATAAGCTTTAAACAAGATTGAGAAAGGGTTCCTAAAACGACAATTGTAAAAGGCTTTGCTGTTTTTAAAAATATGAGAAGAACTGAAGCAGAAGACAAAAACAAAATAAGAGAGTAAAATAAGAGTTTCCTCTGGGGTTTTGTTTTCTTTTAGCCTTCCTTCTCTGAGTGGTTAAGAACGGTTCAGATCAGAGGCAGTGGCATCGTCCCATGTCTCTCTGATGGAGAGCTGTGGTTGCAAACTGTAAATCACAGTGATTTCTACACACACCTCTGTAAACCAGCATCCAAACACCTTCGTCTTTACATCACCGGGTCTGTTTGCAATAAAACAACGTTGTTGGATTTTATTTGATAAACAGCTGGAGTTTTTCCTTCTTTTTTTTTAAACACTCTTGACATTTGAAAATGTACTTTGAGATGTGTTTATTAGTCTGGGATACTTTGACAGCTGTGATCTCTACTGGGACTTACAGTGGAGTGGATTTTCTCATAACTTCCACAAGTTCCTACTCCCCCCATCCCATCTGTTGCGTAGTGGTTGAGGTATCAGAGCCCTAAATCATGTTTACATTGATTATACTGGGATACAAAAAATATATTTTTTAGAAGTTCTCTGTGTTTTTTCAATTGAATTAGGACTATTTTGCACAGCTGAATCCAAAAGTGACATCCATTTTTCTCACTCAGGTCAGATTTTTATTCTTTTATTTGTGTGTGTGTGACATTATCAGTTCATTTCCTTTAATAATTCTCATCCAAAAGAGATTTTAGGAGAAAAAAAAATGTTTTCGAAAAGAGTGTATTAATTAAATGCTACAAACTTGGATTTCTGCAAATTGAACAATAAACACTGATAAGGGTAAGTACATATAAATTGAACATTACATCTTCATTGTTTAAAATTCTCCGTCTCTTCTCGGTCCTGATGGAGTCTCTCCTCCTGCTCGTCACTCATTGATCCAGATTATCAGCAAACTGATCCAGATGTGAGAACAAGTCGTGCATTTTGAAGCTGATGTTGCTCCATAGTTCAGAAAGTTGACCTGATTGAGCAAAACCAATGGGATTTTTGGATTCAGCACATCACCATGACCCTAAAACAGTTGAAAAGCCCCAGACCATTTTTTAACTGTTGACCAACATTATCTTAGTAATCGTTTCATCTATCAATTGTTCTGGCGATTAATCGATTAATCATGTGCTTGTTTGATAAAATATTAGAAAAGCATTAAAAAATGCAATTGAACAAATAGTTAAATTCTATTTTTAAACAAAAGAATTTATTGTCAAAAATGCAATAATATAGAATTACTTTAGTATACATGTATCAGCAGCTAAGAAAATATGTCTAAAATCAACATGTGGAAAGCTCGGCCCTTTCTAC